>NC_048307.1:51225114-51420584 GCF_013100865.1 Trachemys scripta elegans
GGGGGGGGGTTTCCGGCGGTGCTTTTTTTTGCTGCTTGGGGCAGCAAAAAAGCTAGAACCGGCCCTGCTCAACCCCCCCCCTCCCCTCCCCCACCAGAGCCTCCTGTGCACTGCGTAACACCTGATTGCAGTGGTCGGGAGGCATGGGGAGGGAGCGGGAGGCACTGATTGGTGGGGCTGCCGGCGGGCAGGAGGCGCTGCAGGTTGGAGTGCGGGGAGCTGACGGGAGGCTGCTGACATATTAGTGTGGCTCTTTGGCAATGTACATTGGTAAATTCTGCTCCTTCTCAGGCTCAGGTTGGCTGCCCTGGGTTAAAAGATCAGTATACATACAGACATGAGTACCATTCTGAGATCAGTTTTATATTAGAGATTATGAGCATTGTAGTTTCAGGCCTTCTCTTGACAGGAGTCCTTAGGTGAACAATAGGCAATCATAGAGACTTTGAAGTAGACCTGTTTCCTAAGCATAATTGGTAATTAGCTACATGGATTAACATAAGGCAATTGCCTGTTTTCCAACATTCACAGGTGATTTGTTATATCCTTCAAAGAGAGATGAATACAGTAATATTATGTTTACAGTTCATTTGAATGTTAAGATCTCCTTTTGATCTCTGAATTAACAGAATACAGCATAGATAGGAACCATTTGGTTACACTGTTAACCTCTAACAAGATATAAGTACACACACACAATTAGTATCACCTCTAATTTCTAACCATACAGGTTTGCATTTCAGAGTTCTAGCCCATCTGACAGAGAGTGGCCCTAATTATCATTTACATACTTTTCTAACATGTCTCAGTCTAAAGGTTGAATTTGGGTCATTTATCCTGCAGGATACTTAACCCTTTCTGGCCCTGTGTCACATATTGTATGAAAGATTTACATTGTTGCCAAATACACAGAACCTCTAGTAAAGGAAGAAAGGGAACATGTCAAAGGTGGTAGGCTAATATACTTGTGGGGGGCTTGTTTTTGTCAGTGTTAGTTTCTTCCAGGTTATAATCTTTGCCTTGAGCAGCATCTTGGATACTATCTAGGGGTAAAAATTTAAAAAGTGCCAAAGTAACGTGCCAGTTGTCCAATACCAGAATGATTTCCTATCAAGTGAATTTGAACTGTGCTGGTGGATGAAAAGTTTGAGATCTTGATTCCTTTAGCCACAACATTATTTCAGAACAGCAAAATTCCAAATTCTAGTTTGTGGCTGAACTGAGATGTCAGAAAAATAGCAGTGTGGTATCCATTAAATTCTATTTCTTTAATACTGCAGACAGCATGTCATCCTTCCTCTAACCAAATAGGGTTATAACAATGGGGTATCCTTTATAGAAATGGGGTTCATGTTTACCAAGTAGATAGATATGACTTTTTCCAAGCTGATTTTTTTTTAAAGAAAGTGTCTTGGGCATAAATGAATTGTGGGGCCCATCTAGTGGGGCCTACTGCAAGTTGAGGTAGTTGTTTGGGAAATAATGCATCCACTTCTACAGCCCTGATGACTAATTTCTTTCCACTCAAATCCATCCACACTGTAGCTATAGTTACCTTCCCTGTCCACTACATCTCATCCCACTGACTTAAATCCCTCCAATAGTTTCTTGACTCATTTTGTCTCAGGTTCAAATTAAGCTTCTCCTTCAAGGCTCTGTACTTATATCATCAATGATTAGCTACACCAATTATACTCTTAACATGCATCCCATGCATGTGAGATTGGATCCTTTTTGATAGCAGTATCCGCAATGGCTGCATCTGCTTCCTTCCACCCTCCTGACTAGTGTAGCTAAGGGCATACTCAGTTTCTTCTCTCCAACCATTTTGACTCAGCTATCCCCTACAGCCTCCGTGAGTGAAGGAAGCCTATATCTCCCAACTCCCATTTGAGCCCTGGCTACAGTAATGCTGAGTTATTACATTCCTTGCTCCTTTCAGTATTATAATGATTCTGTCTTTAATGCATATCACATGAGATTGGGGGAGAAGGGGATAGAGAGAAAAGTAAACAAACAAAAAAAGCTTCACCCACAGCAAGATGCAGTTTTTGAGAAGACCCTGTGAGTATGTTACTCAGGATTATTTGAATGCAAAACTATGGTAACTAATCTCTGTTTCCCAGGTGGGGTCAGGAAACAAATCAGTGGGGGGGACAGCACCTCCCTCTGATAAATTATTGGTAAATACACAAATGCTTCCACCCCAAAATCCTTGTTTTTATTGAGTACAAAGCATACATCTAAAATAGAAATAACCTAGATCACCCCAGAATATAGTTACCCGAAGTCTGAGGTGGTATCCAGTGACAGCAGCAGGTTTCTGGTGGCTGGCCTTCCTCCTAGGTGCTGGGGAGGTAGATGTCAGACTGCAAACTCGTAGAAATCCTCTCAGAAGAACTTCTCCAAAGTACACACACTATCTAAACTCTTATATGTAATTCAAAACATAGCATAACTCAAAATAACCCCTAATGGGCTGACCGTTTCCCTAGCAACAGCAAAGAACTCTCAATTTCTTCTTATCAGTAAAGCAACTCTAGCAAAAAACAAAACAAACAAACAAACAAAAAACTTAAGAGACAGGCACCCAGACCAAGGTCAGCTATCTTTAGTAGCACTGCAACTGTGCAGATGTTTTTGTCTGCCTAAGCAAGGCCAAATTCTTTCTCACTATGTGGTGTCCTCACTTCCAGCCCATGGTGGCTAAGTGCACAGATGGCTGCAGGTTATATCAAGTCCAGGGCTCTTGTAATAAATAGATGCTATAGTGTGTCTAGTGAAGATGCTCTATGCTGACGAGAGTTCTCTCCCATCAGCATATTATCCATCTCCGCAAGAGGCAGAAGCTATGTCAGTGTGAGAGCCGACATAGCGCTCCTGCCGACATAGCGCTGGTGTGAACAGCACTTAGGTTGCTATAACTTGCGTCGCTCGGGAGGATTTCACACCCCTGAGCAACACAAATTAGATTGACTTAAGCAGTAGTGTAGACCTGCTGTAAGAGAGGGCTCTTTAACTGAGGGCATGAAGGGAGAAAGCTCAATTAGTCCTCTTAAAGTATTATTAAACTGGGAAGTAGCTACTTTGTTACCTCTGCTCATGAAGCCTGACATTGCTTTGTCAACAAGTCCTTTGGACTGAACTCTTCTGTTTCTGCCCCAGCTATTCTACAGTTCCTATGAGAGATCAGCCATTGAAGCAACAGGCACATCTACTAGTCAGTCCCTTTGGAGGAATGATGTACTAGGACTCATTAATCCTCCAGCTAGGAAACTTTGCTGTAATTTCTCTCTCCTCTTGTAATCAACTTTGGTTTGTTTTTTGGTGGTTTTTTTTTTTTTTTTTTAGGTCCTACGATGAAATTAAAACGACCTGCTGTGCTTGAAAAATACAAAGATGAAATTAATTCATTTTACAAAGAATAAAATTAGTCTTCATGCCAAGTATTGTCTGCAAGTTTCCCAAGAAGCAAAACAAATTCACCAACTCTGTGTTACAGGAAACAGCTCCCAACAAATGCATTTGAAGATTTACTTTTCTAGGCAAGCACACCTATCATTTGTTTTGCACCCTATGCAACAGGCATTAGAAGAGAAACATCCATATAAAGTTCTAGTTGTAATTCTGCCTGCAAAGTAATAAAATTTCTTGCTACAGATAAGTATTCCTACTGCCCTGTCATTGTGAATATTTTACTTTTGGTCTTAAATTAGTTAAACTTAATGACATACTAATGTGGGTGTAACTGTTTATTGTAAGGATGTAGCTCACACTCTTATAGGTTGGGTAAAAGAATAAGATAAGACTAAGCAACACCCTAATCGATATTTCCTTACAGTTTTTATAGTTCTGCAATAGGCTAAATATATTATAGTTCAAATGTTTGGTAGACATAACTAATCAATTGGCACTGCTTAATGAAACTGCTACATCCCCATAGTATCAATGGCCATTGAGCCATAACTGAAATTAAAAGATCAACAGATCTATAATGTTTTCAGTGAAGAGCATCTAAATAGTCTTGTACCAAAAGAAATGCTACACATTGTGGCCTTATTAATTCCTCTTTCCAGCCTTGTAGTTTGTCAAGTGAGTTCTGGATTGACCATCCCCCCCAAAAAAAGACAATGAAGATTTTTTTCAATCTTTGGTTCATGCTGAAAGACACTTTAGTTTAGCATTTCCCAAAGAGTCAAGTGATGACAGTTGGTGGGCATGATCAGAAATAACAGCCCAAGATCAAAACCTAGACCAGGTCAAAGAATGTCTCACTCAATGCAGGGGACCTACTCAAAAACCAGTGGGAGAACACTTTAACCTGTCTGGTCATTCAATGACAGACCTGCGGGTGGCTATATTACAACAGGAAAAACTTCAAAAACAGACTCCAACGAGAGACTGCTGAGCTGGAATTGATATGCAAACTAGACACAATCAACTCAGGATTGAATAAGGACTGGGAATGGCTGAGCCATTACAAACATTGAATCTATCTCCCACTTCTTATCAAACTGTCTGTACTGGGCTATCTTAATTATCACTTCAAAAGTTTTTTTTTCTCTTACTTAATTGGCCTCTCAGAGTTGGTAAGACAACTCCCACCTGTTTATGCTCTCTGTATGTGTGTATATATATCTCCTCAATATTTATTCCACTCTGTATGCATCCGAAGAAGTGGGCTGTAGTCCACGAAAGCTTATGCTCTAATAAATTTGTTAGTCTCTAAGGTGCCACAAGTACTCCTGTTCTTTTTGCGGATACAGACTAACACGGCTGCTACTCTGAAAAGAGTGGATAAAAGTAATGATTTGTAAAAAAAATATTTAAATGCAGGTTTATTAAAAATAACTATTTAAAATTAAATTTGAAATTGACAGCATCTAAAGCCTAAGCTTATCTATTAATCATTTAAATTAAATATAAAGCAGTACATTTGCTGTTGAGTTTTAAAAACAATCAAAGCACTGAATTAGTGTGAATTTCTGATTATGTACTTGGAACTAGTTTGTTAAAATGCTCAACCAGATTTTGACAGCAGTAGTCTTTTCTGCAGGTGTAGAGGGAATATTTTCTTCATTTCTGTTTATTCAGCTAGTTCAGTTCAATGACTAGTTCATTCAAAGTTAAGAAACTAATTGGGGGTGGGGGGGAGGGAAAGCTTGTTTTCCTCTTCCAGTCTGACTAAAAACTAGGTGTAAGAGGATGAGCTCTACTAGTACTAAAATCTTGATGAACATAGTGACTAGAAACAGTCAGTTCAATTCACTAATTAAAGATACTTCCTTTGTTTAATAAATCAGTTCATTTTAAATGCAAAACATGTTTTGATGAGAAAAAAAGTTTGTACCCATCACAAGGTAGTTTAATAAAAAAATATTAAAATGCTGTTTGTGCATTTAATTGAATTTGAATTTCCATCTAAATAAATCTTGATACAAATTGCAAGTAAAAATTTAAGAATCTGATTAAATTAAACTATGCAATTGCTTAAGTGTACAGCTAGTGTATCTTCCTGCTTAGCAAAAAGAAGCAGGAAGTTTAGAGTAGAAGTAATTGAGAATCAGTGTTTTAATGGTTATCAACAAGAATCACCCTTTCTTTAGGAAAAGAACTAAAGTACTAATGCAAAACAATTAAAATCCATGATTTAAATCAATCAATCCTGCGCTAATAGGCCAGAAAACTAACTGGAATACCAGGCATCTTGACGTTTTCATCTATTTGCAGCACTTCGCAAATGCCTACAGCAAGGATTTTGAGGTGTGTGTGTTTGGCTACTATATCCCAACAACATCATTTGTTTTAAACACGTGCTTGTTAAGAGTTTGAAATCTTATTTACATATTATATCTTTACAAACCTCTGTGGTACAACTCCTCCTCCTCCTCACCAAACCAAATTGCTTAAAGAGCCTGATTTTGATATCTGGTCCTTATCAAATGGAAGAAGATAGCACCAACTGAAGCAACTGAAAGTTCTACAAAAAGTTTGTCCTTAACTGATATTTGCAATAAGACGTATGTACAGGGGAGGTACAGTTGAGCATGTTTTCTTACAACCTACTTGCTGTAACACATGATTTTCAGTAATCTACTCAAAGCATTAAACAAGTCAGCAGCCTAGGCTTATAAAAAACAACAAATGGTATGACTTTGGGAAGTCTTTATTTTCTCACTTTGTGCATAATAGTAACTCAGTTGCTTAATTAGCATAATACAAATGAATCAAGGGAGCAGCAACCACACTATGCCCATTCAAATCAAGCTCAACCTCTGCTCCCATGAGTTCTAGTCTGTCCTGTGATACATCCAAGAGAAGAAAAATTACCATCATCATTAGAAGTAGTTATGAATGCACAAGAAAACAAACAAACAAACAAAAAAACAACCTTTCTCCCTATCACTGCCATAGGGTAGCAGAGGTATAACAAAAGCTGGGATGCTTATTTTGCAAGGCAAAAGTAAGTGACTTTGCATCACTCGGTTTTGCTTTGGAAACCACCAGACTGAATGAGGAAATAGGTTCCATGCCACTAATTTCACTTATAGACAGAATTAAGCTGACTACAGTTGGGGTACAGATCAAAACCATAGCCAGGAAATTTGATTTATATGCATGTTAAAGGTTGTAGGGATGGAGCTATTTAGGTCAGTATCTGTTATATGTGTCCATGATACCACCATATGGAGATGAGAAGGGGACTTAACTTCATGGTCTTTGCTAGGCTTAGTGAGCAAATGCCTGGAAACCTCATATCCATCCATACAGTGAAGACAGATTATAGATTCCAGAAATATTAAGCATCAGAGCCAAAATTATAGATCATTGTACTAGTTAGTACCCAGTTTCCAGCTCTGTAACAATCCCTTAGTTTGGGGTTTGGTATCTAGTCAGTTACATTCAGAATTTGAGAAAGTTACTAATCAGTACATTTAAACATCTCAAAATAGACAATGCAATACATAAAAACAAAGAACAACAGAAAAATTGTAGTACAAAGCTACAGAAAATGTATATTTCCCCCTCACACTGTAGAGTGGGAATCAAGGAATTTTATCATTATTCATTAGGACAGCTCTATCGTAAAATAAATAAGAGAGTCTTCCTCTCCGAGCCACCTTACAAGAATATTTGGATAGATAGCTTTGTATGATTTTACTTTACTAGTATTATTTCTCACACCTGTTTTGATACCTTGATTTTTAGACAGAAAAATATTCTAACTGATTAAATATCTGTAGGGTTTTAAGTCTTTATTCATGCATTGAGAGAACTTTTTGTTGGAACATCAGGGCACCTGAAAGTCTCTCTCCATTGCTTTTGATACAACATTCCTAGTAAGTTTCATACCCGTTAGTTTACAAAAGTGTCATCTTGTGCTATTTTAAGACCGAAAAGCCTATTTTGTTCCATTCTAAGACCAATAAAATAGATTTTATGCTTTCTTTAAAGGTGCTTTTATAATCATGCAAATTCAGTCATCTTGATATTTACAGAAAGTATTTTGAGAAGTAAAAACCACTTAATTGAAATGTAAAATGGTAAACAATTGCAAGTGATACAATAAAGGAATCCACTTATACAAAAACATTTCACCAGAGACAAGTAATAAATAAAACAAAGCACTTGGAAAAAGTCCACTGAAAGCAGGCACAAGGTTATTTGTATCCATTTGGGCTAAATTTATTAACAAAATGACCCCATCTAAAAAGTTTGCTCTCTCTTGAGATAGGCAAACCAAATGTATATGAATTGCAGATGACTATATAATGTATTTGTAATGTGTCCATTTGGAGTGATTGCAACATTAGTGATATGAGGAAACTTTAGTCAATATCCTGTACTCTGCGACAGATCTCTGCTGTGTAGTCCGAACACTTAGCATTACCTCCCAAATCTTTTGTTAGGACCTGAGAGAGAAAAAAAATAGACATTTTAATTAAAAAAAATGTAATCTGACTATTGCCGCTTCTAAATTAATTTTACATTCTGAACAGAGTATGCAGTACTATGTATGCAAGGGAACAATGTTAACTGTCCAAGGTTCTCTGTAATACAACAATTTTAATAGAAATGAGCTTGCAAATTGCAGCATGGACAGAAGGCAAATTCAAACAGCGGGTTTTCATCATAGTAGTAGGTTATCACATGTTAAGACTTTAGCATCATAATTTTGCTGGATAGCCATCTGTCTTGGATGGTTTAAACACAACAAATTCTGCACCTGGGCAGGGGGTTAGACTAGATGACCTTTGCCATTCCTTCTAACCCTATGGCTCTATGATTAGTATGATTGGGTCTCAGACTATGCTTGGTTCTTGCCTGAGCCCTATAGACTGTGCTTGGTGCTACAGCTCTGCCTGACTGCAAGCCAGAGCCCAGACTGCTTGTGGCCCTGCCCTGCTTGAAGGCTGGGGCCCATTGAGTACCATTAATTCCCCCCTTTCCTTGTTTGAGAGTTCTCTAGCAGGCCAGACTGCATGGAGGTGTGGCCTCCCTCAGAGGTGGATTTGGAGGGAGGGCCATGCCAGCTTACAAGGAGCAAGATCTTTAATTGGGGAGGGGAAGAATGCAAAAAGTTAAATGATGGGAAAAGGTGCTGAATAGGTATAATGGTGGGATAATGTGGCAAATGTGGGATAGTGGCATTGCCTGGCCTGTAGTGGGGTGGTCACCCCGCTCCTGCCTGAAGAGGATAAAGCAGCCCTGGAAAGGCTGCAGTGGGGAAAGATAGGCTGATTGGAAAAGCAGCCACAGCTGTGGTCAGCTTAATCAGGGCCCAGCTGGCCCTTAAGAGGGCTGTGGGCCAGATAAAAGGGAGATACTCTCTCTAGCTTCATTGAGAGAGAAGGACCTGGCTGCCTAGGAAGTCGAGAAGGGTATTTAGGGTGGAGCAGCACTGGGGAAGAGCAGAGGGAGCTCCAGCCTAGCAAAGCCCCAGGCGGCAGGCCGAGTTAAGGGCCCACAAAAAAGGGTACTAGGGCTGCAGAGAGGCAGCCCAGAGCTAGGCAGAGGCAGCTGGTCCAATCCCCCTTGCTAATGATGAGTGGTTTGCAGACTGCAGTCTGCCCCAGGGAGCGGGGGCTAGATGATGACTGGCAGTAGCCACTGAGGCAAGGTGGGTTTAGAGGGTTGGGGGTTCCCCAGAGAGGGGAGACCCAGATTGGGGGTTACTGTTGTGGCAGAACCCCTAGGCAAAAGGCACCAGGTCCGGGAAGGACACGGGGTCCAGCAGCAAGTGAGACATCAGCTGGCAGAGGGCACTCCAGAGCTGGAAAAGTGCTAATTCCCTGGACAACCAGCAGGACGTGCTGTGCCAGTGAGCCGTCGCTCCACCACAGACCCCTTTGGTAAGGCATGATAATGGGGCAATTTGCACAATAGAGATTAATGGTCTCAGACATATACAGCAAGATCCTAAAAAAGTGTGTATGGCGGGACCTGCAGGCATAAGAGAGGACAATTTATAATTTTAGGGTATTGTCATTTTCACTGCACTGCACAATTTTTAAATGAAAGCCGAGTTCTCTCCATTGTGAGCATATATATCCATCACATAGTGAGTCATTAGCAAATTAATGCTTGTTCTATCAACCATTGTGTTGCTGATCTACATATAAAGGACTTCGACTCCAGACAGTAGATCTGGTGCTTTTCAGAAGCATTTCATATTTTATTTACAATTTTAAATAGGATTTTTAAGTGTCTCCTATGTACAGTATGGCAGCCACCACAAATAGGCTTATAAAATGAACATCTTTTTATTTTATCTTGTTCAATATTTGCATAAAATCCACCTATGATGAATTACAAAGCACACTCCCGTGCTCCTGGACCAAAGAAATTTCACCAGTGTGGCTAAGTAATGTTCCTTTTTTTAAGCACAATCTTTAGAATCCACCCACCTGCATTTTAAAAAGATGAAAGCCAAGATGGCAGTGAAGAGAGTTGGTAAGGTTCAACTTCTGGAAACATGAATTCAAGTTTTACTCAAGTTACAAGTGAAAATCAATTTGGTGGTCTCCAAATCTTAGACACTAACTGCATAAGAGAAGCCACGCACACAATTGAGCAAAATCTAGCTTGTGTGTCAAATTCTGGCCTCATTTAAACCCATGTAATCCTACCAAGTCAATGAGGTTGCAGGGAAGAAGTTTAGAAAAGACCTGAGTCCAGAATGGGAACAAAGGTGGTATAGGTCATGAATGAAATGCTTTGGGAAAGTTGTGTGATGAAGCCTATACAAGACATACAGACAACACTAGATTCATCCAGAGATAGGAAAATGGATTCCTTCACCTTCTTGAGCACCAAATATACACACAGAAAGAATTTGTATTTTATAATTTAGATTCCCTGGGGCCCAACTAAAGCCAACTCCTCCGTTGTGCATACAGGGGCCAGGCCCAATCTCAGCTCTAGGACTTCATAAGCAGAGTCTGTCCCAACATGAGGGTGGAGACACACTGCACCTTTTCAGGGAGTGCAAGTGCTTTTTTCAGAGAGCTGAATCTACAAGTCCCCCAGCGTTTCCCAAGGCAGTGAGCCTCTGCATCCTCCTCATAATCCGTAGTTTAGGCTTTGGTGTTCTATATTAATTATTGTAGAGATAGGAAAAGTGATACGGTCAATAGTTTGTAAACCCTGAGAATACCTTTCTAGCTTTAATTGTATCAAAACATGCAGTCTCGATTTTTGTGGCATATTCATGCAGTCCCATATGACGCAGCATCATTACAGCACTCAGAAGAAGGGCAGTTGGATTTGCTAAGTCTTTTCCTGCAATGTCTGGTGCTGTTCCATGAACCTACAGATAAAAGTGAAATTAGCTGTATTATGAAGTCAATATATCAAGCGTTTAGTGTCTGTTTTGTTGTCTAAATTACTTTAGACAATTGAAAAATTAATGAGTTAATATTGTAAATTATTTCAAATTTAATTCTTTTGAACAAAGCGTATTCATCCAATCAGTATACAAAACCATAATAGTTTAAGGTGGGGAGGAGAGAGTTTCAAAGACAAAGAAAGAGGAATTAGGTGTACAATTCCCATTTGCTTGCACTGGGAACCGCACATCTAACTCCTTTGTAGTTCTCAAAATCTTTCCTTTACAAACCAGAGGACATGGATATCCTAAAAGGTGATGTCCCTGACAACTAAAAATTATTCAAGATCCTTTCTAAAATAGGTGAATAAATATTACGATGCCTGTAAAACTACTGTATTTGAAATCTTGGTTTAAAACACTGTACTGACTGTTATTTCCTTGATTGTTAAAAGCCAATCGAAATAACTAATCATTTTAAAAGTAACATTTCTTTTTATGCAGAATTTAAGTAAACTTCACAATTAAAGCAGTCAGACATTTGGCAGAGAATGTATTTCCGTAATGGCTACGGGATATCCTTTAGTTTAGGTTTCTAGGCAAAGTTAGTTAATAAAATTTCCTCTTGCAAAAACGATCTTACAGATTCAAAGATTGCGATTCCATTGGCTCCAATGTTCCCACTTGGTGTTACTCCAAGACCTCCAATCAATCCAGCACACAAGTCACTGGAAGAAAAAAATCATGTAAATTACAAAGGTACAACCTCCTACCAACAAGGTATACAGAGATTTATTAATATGGAATAAACTATTAAAATAAACAAAGTTTAGCTGCCAACACAGCTAGTGGTTAATGTGTTTAACCTGGTGGCAAAAAGGATAAGTAATAAGTTAGCTATACTACAGCGGCATGTTTGAAGATGAGCAGGACTACTAGACCAACAAACACAGTTTAATGAGGAAAATGACAGGCGAACTTCAAATTCCAGGATAGAGCTTACCAAAAGGATAGGGCAAGGTGGAAAATACTACAAACTTGCATACAGCAGAAGAAAGTTTGGATAGCCAATGAGCACAATAAAAAAGGTACCCAACCCCCTCCATGATACCATTACAAATCTGATTTTTTTTTTTAGAAAAATCAGTTGATGGGTTTTATGTAATTATTTGGAGGTCCTTCAATGTATAATCCAACATTTCCCCCAAGAAATTAGAGAAATTTCTTATAAGAGCTGCCTATAAAGAGGCCAGAACTTTGCTCACAAGAAATCTGAATTACTAACAACTATTATGCAAAACTGAAGGAAACAGTGTTAAGTGATGCAAGATTTTTTTGCACCTTCATTACCGAACAGCCTATATGATCTGTGAAAGAATTAAAGAAAGCAACACAAAAATCTGGCTTTAGCGGGGTTTCCTCCAAGATCAATATGAGCAAGGACTAAGCCAACAAGTGCCCATAAAACACAATCCTTGTAGTCAAATGTTGATATTTAGAAAACTATTCAAGACCCACTTCTATGCCAATGCCTACAAGAAATCAGTCACCCAATAAGTGCTAAGCAAACAGGAAGTGGGGAATAGTCTATATAACAGTTTTTAAAATTTAAAATAAAGGGACTAGCTTTGCCTGTATCCCCTTCCTCCATCCTTCGTTTGTGACTTTAGGTATTACACACTTCAAGGTAGGGAATGTTATCCAATATCTATTTAGAGGGTAGAACATTTTGGGCACTACGTCATAAGGCACTTTCAAAAAGCCATAGGAGCAGAGAGGCAGTTTACAGGGAAGTGAGTGTGGTGGGGCCACCTACCTTTAAGAAGAAACCCTGCTTTATCAAAACTGAGCACAAATGTAAAATGTGTTAAGGAACTTTCATTAAACCTCAAATGGATGATGAAATCTATACTAGGTAAAAAGTACATAAGCAACAATGTTGAGGAGAATCAAACTAGGATGCCAGCTAAACCTCAGGAAAGTAAGCGGAGCTTTCAGGCAGAACTTTCAATAGCAACTACAGAGAAAACACTACCAGCTGTTAAAGCACGTAGTATTAGTTTCAGCTCTATATTTTGTTCAACCAGAAGGTGATTAGGGAATACAGTAGCAAAGGAAGAATGGTGTGCTTCTAGGTACCTAAAGGAGAGCTGCTTGTTGAGCTAAGTGGTCTTTTCCCTACTATCTGTACAGAATGTGAAAGATGGATTCTACAATGAATTAGTTCACAATGGTTTTTACACCAGCTTTACTCAACTGCAACAGCCAAAAGCCACTTCGTCATTGCAGGGGGACGCCAAGAGCCACAAAAAGAATTTAACCTATTTAAAATGCAAAAATGCCTGTAACAAACATATTGTAAATTAAGGAATTCATTCCTACACAGCTAAAACAAAATTACAGTCAGAGCAGTACTAAGATCCATGGAGGGAACCTTAGTTAACACCTCATACCAATTCTGAGAAATCTGGCTACTGGCACCTGTGTGGGTATTTCTGTTCTCCCTGAGGCAACTGCCACCCCACAATCAAGACATCATGGCCCAGAACCACAACGGTATATAGGCTTCTGACTTCCATTGATTTCAATGGAAGTTAGGCGCCTAAACACCTGTTTGAATCTGGGCCCAGGAGATTCCTTTCTTAGCCCTTAGAAGAGAACCAATACAAAGCTATGAAGCCACATGCAACTCAAATAGCAACAGTCTGAGAAATCACTGCAGTCCTAGGAGTTTATTTAAATGTATTTTACACACACACGTTTTTAAAATAATTTTCATTTATTTATCTTCTCTAATGATTGGTAAGGAGTTTAAATCCTCCATTCAGTGTTTTTCACTTTATTGTATGTCAGTTGTTGTCTAGAAAATCTGTAGTTCTGAAGTGTATGCACATGTGAGTACATATTCCACCCACATCTGGAAGTAAGTTATTCTGTAGTAAACCTCTCTCTTTTCCAAGGCTTTGGGGGCGTGAGTGCACTGGGGGCTGTGACAGGAGTGGGTTCCCTCCCTCTCTACCACCTTCCTAGTTTTGGGGTGACTGCAGTTATTTGTTTGTATTAGGATCATATATATTAAAAACACATTCTAACACCAGAACCGCAGAGAGGTACTTTTTAAAAGTTTGGCCTGAATCAAAATAAGACAAACATTTTAAGATTTCCTGGATGATACAAGAGAAGCAAGGACCAAATTCTTAAAAAGTTATATGCACACACATTTAAGTCTTCAGATTAAAGACACCAGTTTTTGCTAGGGGATAAGAACAGCATCAAATTCAATGAAGTAAGTGTTTTATGGCAAATAGGTCTGGCAGTTGATTTCACAAGTCAAATTAATTGTTTTGATGGCAGAGTGTTAGTGTCAATATTCCTCAACAATGAAGTTGTCTGAGAAAAACAGTAACTGAAGGTACCTTAGTAAGTATTTATATAGATGTTCATTTCACACACATCCTTCCATTTTATATTTGAATCACATTTATACCGTATATGGACAAACACCATCACTTCTGATGCCATGAAGCACAGCCTCATCATACAGCTCCCTCGATACTAAGTTATTCTGTGTTGGTTCTCAACTGCAGCTTTTCTTTTTATGATATTGAGAATCTGAAAGGGTTATGTTTTAACGTTCTGGATGCTGAAAACAGACACCCACTTGCCTAACATTTAATCTGAATGGTAATCTTGAAAGTGATGGTATTTTAAGGTTAAATTATAACCAGCTCACTTCTGCTTACCTCAAGATGTCACCGTACAGGTTTGGCATAACAAGCACATCAAATTGTGATGGATCCTGTACCATCTAGGAAGAAAATTGTTTTAATTTTAAGGTCATGTATTGTAACTATAAAAAGCTGGATATAATGGATTAGATACTCACATTCAGACACACAGTATCAAGGTACATTTCATTAAATTTAATATCTTTATAGTTTTCTGCAGCTTCCCGGCATTTTCTCAGAAAAAGCCCATCAGACATTCGCCTGCAATTAGACAAAGAGAAGAATGTTATAGAGCACGGCTGAGTAAACAAGTTTTAAAAAGCAACTGCATCAAGGTAAGTATGGATGTACCTCTGGAAACAAGGAATACGTAGAAAAATATAGGCTAGATTCTCACTGGGGATACACTGTGAAACCCAAAGGTGGCTTTTCACCTCCTTGTTTGTGGGATCAGCCAAGAGCTGGTTCAACTGTTGAGCAAATTAGGGCAGTTTCTAATTTGAGCTGGCCTGTAATGGCCCCATAGGGGGCTGGAAATAGCCAGAGAAATATGTTTGACTGTGGCCCACTCCTGCACCCAACACTATCCCTATGTGGGAGGGCAGGTGCACGTATGAAAAGGACGGTGCAGAGTTGGCTCAGCCAGCCTTACACCGCTTGGGGATTCTCCCTCGCAGGGGGGGAAATTCCCAGCTGCCTGGTTAAAGCAGCTATAAGGCTGTTTTATGTCATGACTCAAACCAGGGTCACCAGAAGCCAAGATCTGGCCCTAAAAGTCTAATTTAGCAATAGATCAAAAAATTACTTCACATGTTAACTTTTCTGATTTCATTGCATTAAAAACATTCTTACAATTTACCACATGTTCAGAGCAAAGTCTTTGTCCTCATCTTTGAGGGTTTAGAAGCAAAGGCTTGTTTTGTTTTGATATATACATCAAACTTCTCAAAAATGTTTACTATACAGAATGAGAGCTAGGTTGTCAAAACGGACACCTCAATGAGTTAAACTGCACTTGTCAGTTGCATTAAAGGACGGAAGTGAGACTGACAGTAAACCAGAAATTAGATCGGGAAAAATATATCCTCCCAACAAGCACATTTTTCACTATGTAAGTGTTTTTTGGTCAGAACACTTTAATATTCACTTCTGGTATGCACTACAAAAGCAAACAAAGTGACACTTTTGTAATTAAAGCCTGAGTATAAAAAAAATAAGCAAAGAAGTGTTATGCAATTCCACACGTATTGTGGCTTATTGTGGAGTGCTTTGAAATCCTTGGGTGAAAGTCACTGTCTACTGTAGCAGTGCCACTATACCCCACATGCTTCCTACAGAAGGGGTTTCTCCATTGTTGTAGGCAACATAGCTAGGTTGAACTAATTTTTAAGTGTAGACCAGGCCTATATGTGCAAATTTCACTTTTAGTGTTTTTATTCTTAAGTTTAATAGTAAATAGGTAAGAGCACAGAGATAAGGAGCATACAGTACTAACTTGTCAGTGATTCGAGTATGTAACTAATGTAGTCCCATCACCACTGGGTCAAATTTTCCCCACGTTGCTTATGTTTTTTCCACCCACTAGCATTAATGGGTGTTACACATCTGAGGGAGATTTCACAAGTTACTTGCATCTTTAAAAGCTCAAAATCCATAGTTTTTTAAATAAATTCATAAGAGTTTGTTACTTTATGATGTCAACATACATAATGTTTGCTTTGTGCACTGCAGTAACATGGCTTCTATGATTGTTTCTGGCATACTCGAAAGCAAATTCAGCAATACGTTTGCTTGCTTCTTCTGTGATGAGTTTGATACTCTGTACAACACCATCAACAATCTGAAAAACAGACAGTCATCACAAGTAAAAACTTAAGCTGATTTATAAAGAAGGAGCTGATAGTGTAGAGATTTGGAACAGCATCATATAATTCTGATGGGCAAGTATCTGCAGAGCACACTATACAAGGTATTTCACATTAAAAATAAATTCTGAATCAGGTTTTTTTTTTTTTTTTTTTTTTTTTTTTTTAAATTAAAAGACTTCCTAATTTTGCCATACAAGGTTGCAATTTGCAGAGGAAAGAAAACCCTGCCAGAAAATTAACTGTTTCCCAATAACATACCAAGTGCTCAATTCCACTGTATTCTCCTTCTGTGTTCTCTCGAATTGTGACAATATTTACATCTGTGTAAGGGGTTTTGTATCCTTCAATTGAGACACAGGGACGAACATTTGCATAAAGGTCAAAGGTTTTACGCAGCAGCAGATTCATCGAAGGGTGCCCAGCAGCTATTGGCGTTTTTAAAGGTCCTATAATACACAACAGGAATGAGTGAGATAGAAAAGCACCAATCTAGAGTTTAAATTCACTACAACCATCAGAGATAGATCTAGGCACAGTCTCATGGGAGACCTGGGTTCCCTTGTTAGGGTCTTGTGTTGACTGAAGCTGAAAAGCTGAAGAACTCTCCCCTCTAGACCAGGGGTTGGCAACGTTTGGCACGCGGCTCGCCAGGGTAAGCACCCCGACGGGCCGGGCCAGTTTATTTACCTGCTGACGCGGCAGGTTCGGCCGATCGCGGCCCCCACTGGCTGCGGTTCGCCGTCCCGGGCCAATGGGGGCGTCGAGAAGCGGCATGGGCGAGCAATGTGCTGGCCGCGGCTTCCCGCCGCCCCCATTGGCCCGGGACGGCGAACCATGGCCAGTGGAGGCCACGATCGGCCGAACCTGCCGCGTCAGCAGGTAAATAAACTGGCCCGGCCCGTCGGGGTGCTTACCCTGGCGAGCCGCGTGCCAAACGTTGCCAACCCCTGGTCTAGACCATTAAAGAGTGAAGTGATTCTGCTGTTTAAGAGCCAATTTGGGATCCCTCTAGTCATGTTGAGTAGCAATTAACACCACTAGCATTCTCATTAAATTCAATAGGACTATTTGGGGAGTAAGGGATTACTCAATGAGAACAACAGGAATCACATTCTGGCTATGAAGTATGCAAGCAGCAGGGGAACTGGTTTGTGCTGTTTTAGATATGGGCGCCAGTTCAGGGTTCTATTAATACTAATATTCCCATCTCTAATAGTTCTCCTAGTGAACCCATGAAAAGTCTGACACTAAAGACTGAAGAGGTGAGTAAAATAACATCTGTTAGTGGACCAACGTCTGTTGGTGAGAGACAAGCTTTCGAGCCCCCACAGAGCTCTGACTGACAATATGTGGCATGCACCTTCATTTGGGCTTTCACAAAATGTCACTCTGTGAGGGGGGATACCCTCACTGAGACTAAAAGCATTAACTAAAGAGAGCTTAATTAATGCACCTGAAGGGTAGGTCAGGTTCAATTAAAGATGAGTCCCAGATGGAAAAGAGCTGGATGGTTACTATAAAGAGGAAGCCCAGAACAGAAGAGGGCTACAGGAAGAAAAGGGACGAAGGTAGAAATCCCTCTTGGAGGTATACAGAGGTCTGCTGGGCCAGGGAAGAACTTCAGGGCAGTAGAGGGAAGAGGAGACCTGGGAGAGAGAAGGTCTTGGGATCCTCTCCTAAGAAGATCTGGCAAAGGACAAGGAGAGACATGGCGGAGCAACTCTGATAAAAGGGCAGGGTCTAGATTTCCTGGAACAGAGCCCTGGGAGGCATTTAACTGGGGAATGGAGTACAGGGAAAACTGAATAAAAAGGTCGAGCTTGAAGAGGTCTAAAGTTGGCTTACATTTATTTTTTCAGTTGAGATTTGTTGGGGGACTCCAAGCAAGGGACCCCAACGAGCCATGGCCCTTTTAAAAAAAAAAAAAAAAAAAGAAAAAAAAGGGGCACCTTGCGAGGTCATGGAGCTTAGGGAGAAGGAAAAGTTGTGGCACCTGAAACAAATACAGGCCAAAGGGCCCAGGAAGGGGCTGTCGACGGGTTGAGGTAGAAAGAAACCCAGGGAGATGGCAGGGGGTAGGTCAGAATTCACAGACCTTGCCTGCTCACTAAACAGTCCCGGAGCTGGAACCCAAAGGTGCACGAGGGCCTGGGTTCCCCTGCCAGCTGCCAGGGAAGGTGGTATGAAACCCCTTTATAAAGGAATATGAACTTTTGAAACCCTGAGATGAGTGTAAGGACCTCAGGGCCCAGGTTGGGGGGAGAAAGACCTGATTTAAGGAAACTGGACTTTCGTTTGTTGGACTGTTACTCTGGAAGGGGGACTATAAGTGACCTGGTCAGAGGACTAAGTCATGAGAAGTGGCAGACCACTAGAGTTGGAGCAGCTGTTGGCACTAGAGGAAAAAAGTCTGGTACACTATGCCCAGTCACGAAGGGTAATGCCACCTGTGAGTCAACCCTTCAACACACCCCAATTGCTATATTCATTCACTGAAATGCAATGCCATTTATGAAATGGTGTGGGTGGGTCTCACACAGGGAAACTTAGAGGATACTTACCTACACGTTGGCAGATTCTGGCTAGGAATGTTAACTCATTAAATGAGAAAGCTGCACTAAAAGTTGAAATAAAGGTCATGCTTTGAAGTTTCAAATGACCGCTGTCATGCATTCTATTATGGTGTAGAGTACTTTGTCTTTTACATTGCCGCATACTTCCAAGAACACCCTCCCCACAGTACAAGCAACAGTTGCTTTTAATAGCTCAACATTAACCCCTGCAGTACCTTTCAGTCCCATCTTGTTTTTATCCATGGATTCTTTGGCATCTGAAGGAATCATCCACTTTCCTCCTGGTCCCAGGATAGCTGTAATATTTCTCTCTTCCCACTGAATAGGAGCCTAAACACATTTGTTCCACGTTATCATCTGTATTAGGAATTTTGTAAGTGTGTGCGCACATATATATATATTTTTTTTACAAGGAATGCTGAAGGGATTTTACTCAGACCTCCCAAAGTAATTTATCTCGGAGCTGACAAGCATGGGCTAACTCTTTAAAGGAGAGTCCCAATGTAACTAACTACTGAAGGCACTATGAGATGCCTATAATAATATTTTTCCAGACTTATATCATCAGAACTACTTTCACCATGCTATCTACACTTTCAGCTTGTGTTTTCAGTATGGTGATCTCTCTCATTTTGTATTTCTTGAAAATATCTAACATGAATTTAAAAAGACTTTTAAAATTAAACTTAGGAACTTTTTATGATCTTGTTTAATTACTAACAGACAGGAACAGATTTGACTGTGCTGCATGTCTAAATAGAATGCTGTGAATGTTTCAGTCAGTCCCATTCATCAGTACTGTCTTAATTTTCATTTACCTAGGGAATCTCTCTGTTATGAAAGGTTGCCACAGGTTATTTTTTTTCAGGAAGGAGTGTAAAGGAAAGATACAATTATGCTGTCATAGATAAACAATATAACTGTATGCTATGCTCATTAAACAACCACCACCTTTCAAACTGAACAAATTAGAGAATTTCCAGTAAATGTTAACATGCTTTTTAAATCTTGAATCAGTTGATTTCCTATCAGGAGTAATCCAAACTAGACATACCCTTTCCATCTCTCTCAGGTGTTATATAAAAACTTATCACTGTTGTATTTAAGTCTATTCTCTGCCTCTCAAAACTGAGCTATACATGAGCTCTTTAATATGAAATTATACCCCATATAATCAAGAATAGTTAATCTAAGCCTTTTCCACTGTTGGATATCTTGTAGTGGGAAGTAGAATTTTAAGGATAAACTCCTTTTTGGTACCAATGGTGGGGAACCATGTTAACTTACCAAGGTTATTTCAGAAGAGGTACATTTTCATTTTGTATGCATCTTCTCTCAAATTCTGAGTAAGTGACATAGTACATATGCAAAGAAATCTTTTGACATGTTAGGTTTCCATATTGCGAAGGTAAATAGGTTTAAAGTAGGGCTGTTAAGCGATTAAAAAAATTAATCTCAATCGCACTGTTAAACAGTAATAGAATACCATTTATTTAAATATTTTTGGATGTTTTCTACATTTTCAAATATATTGATTTCAATTACAACACAGAATACAAAGTGTACAGTGCTCACTATTTTTAATTACAAATATTTGCAATGTAAAAAAACAAAAGAAATCATATTTTTCAACTCACCTAATACAAGTACTGTAGTGCAATTTCTTTATCATGAACTTACAAATGTAAAATTATGTACAAAAAAATCCTGCATTCAAAAACAAAATTAGGTCCAATCAGTCCTACTTCTTGTTCAGCCAATTGCTCAAACAAGTTTGTTTACATTTGCAGAAGAAAATGCTGCCTGCTTCTTGTTTACAATGTCACCTGAAAGTGAGAACAGGTATTTGCATGGTACTGTTGTAGCTAGTGTTGCAAGATAGTTACATGCCATATGCTCTAAAGATTCATATGTGCCTTCATGCTTCAACCACCATTTCAGGTGACATGCGTCCATGTTGATGACAGGTTCTGCTTGATAACCATCCAAAGCATTGTTGACCAACGCATGTTCATTTTCATCATCATCATCATCATCACTGAGATGCCACCAGCAGAAGGCTTTGGTGGTTTGGGTTCTGTAGTTTCCGAATCAGAGTGCTGCTCTTTTAAGACTTCGGAAAGCATGCTCCACACCTCACCCCTCTCAAATTTTGGAAGGCACTTCAGATTCTTAAATCTTGGGTTGAGTGCTGTAGCTATCTTTAGAAATTTCACATTGGTATCTTCTTTACATTTTGTCAAATTTGCAGTGAAAGTGTTCTTAAAATGAACATGTGCTGGGTCATCATCTGAGACTGCTATAACATGAAATATATGGCAGAATGTGGGTAAATCAGAGCAGGAGACATACAATACTCCCTCAAGGAGTTCAGTCACAAATTTAATTAACACACTTTTTTTAACAAGCATGGAAGCATGTCCTCTGGAATGATGGCCAAAGCATGAAGAGGCATATGATTCTTTAGTGCATCTGGCACATAAATATCTTGCGACACCAGCTACAACAGTGCCACACGAATGCCTGTTCTCACTTTCAGATGACATTGTAATTAAGAAGTGGGAGCATTATCTCTTGTAAATGTAAACAAATTTATTTCTCTTAGCGACTGACTGAACAAGAAGTAGGACTGAATGGACTTGTAGGCTCTGAAGTTTTACATTGTTTTGTTTTTGAATGCAGTTATGTAACCAAAAAAATCTATATTTGAAAGTTGCATTGTCATGATAAAGAGATTGCACTACAGTACCTGTATGAGGTGAATTGAAAAAACTATTTATTTTTTATCATTTTTACAGTGCAAATATTTGTAATAAAAATAATATACGTGAGCACTGTACACTTTGTATTCTGTGTTGTAACTGAAATAGATATATTTGAAAATTTTAGATGTATTTCTACATACGTACTATATTTCAGTTGGTATTCTATTGTTTAACAGTGCGATTAATCGCGATTAAATTTTTTGAGTTAATTGGGTGAGTTAACTGCAATTAATCGACAACCCTAGTTTTAAGCAATAGTGGATTAATTTCAGATACATTGCTAAGAACAAGCCAATGTTTTTAACGTACGCTTTTCTTTTATTTGTATCCACAAATCAAAGTGGACAAAAGAACACCTTTCTATCAGTTGCTACATATTTACTCAATTAGATAATTATTTCACATGAAATACTGTAGTTTATATTTCTAAGAATTAAAAACCACAGTATTTGCTGTGAGCTTCCCATTCCTTTACCAAGAGGTAAGGTCCCATCTTGATACTGCAACCCTAACCACTCTGTTATGTTATATATGAAGCTTCAGTATTTTCTCTCTTTTTGGCTAGAGATACAACCCAGACACTTGACAATTTGGTGAAAAATTCCAAAGTGGAACCCCCACAAACTTAAACAGGAGTCACAAATAAAATCCCGGTATATGATATGGTAAGTTGAAGTAGTTTTCAACTCACTTCAAGTTGTAATATACATGACTAACAAGGCAAATGAACTGCTTACTTTAGCAGCATCAAAAATCTTCATAACAGCAGCAGAAATCTCCGGTCCTATTCCATCTCCTGGGATTAAAGTTACTGTCTGTACCTATGCAAGAAGTCAGAGAGTACACCTAAGGAATATTGCATTCATCAGAGCATTTACATGTGTTTTGGTGAAAATCAAGCTAGTTGCTAGAACAGAGAACAATCACCCAATTGCCAAAGTCACTTTAAAGATGGCACTGCACTAAAGAGGAGTGCAAGCAGGAAGTCTGTTTTCCAAACAGCTTACATAGTGTTCCAAATAATCCACCTGGTGCCTCAGTCTTTCTGAAATACAAAGTGGCTAACCTAATTGAAAAGCAGCCTTCCTATTCACACTCCTCCCCAGTAAAATACAGGTATTTTATTTCTTCCTGGCACTTTGTACAGGAGATAGCATTGTCCAGTTATGTCATGTATACTAGGACCTATCCTACACTACAACAGGCTCCAGTCATGCTAACCTATTCCTAGAGAACATTTTGTTTGAAGGTTATTTTCTTAATTTTGTGAAGTCCAACATTGATTTAAAAAAAAAAAAGCTTCACTTATTTAGCTCTCTTAAGTGATCTCCTTTCTAGAACTTATTTTTTGCAAAATGAAGTTATTTTTCCACCATAACTTCTGCTGAGTTTCCCCAGCACTTTGTTTCTGATGTCATCCCTGAAGCAGAGGAAACTGACTGCACAGCTTGGACTCATCAGGTATCTAGGGAAGCAAATGATCAAACTTGGTTTAAAGATCTAAGGACTGCTACTCCAGGTTTACTTTTACCATTCATTTTGAATCTTAGAAATAGGCATTTAATTTTCAGACCACCTTCATAGGAGTCTTTTACTATCAATAAAAGCAGCACCAGATGCAATGTTATCTGAAAAAGCCCTGATTAGGATCAACTGTGAATACACAAAAGGTGTTTCACAATTGGCCCCACAAAATACAAAATATACATTGAAATGCTGAGTACCTGCATTTCTTTTGAATGAAACAGTCATTGAGGTTATAAAGGAAAGAGAAAGTGGAGATTCAGAGAAAAGAAACAAACTAATGGGGATGTGAGGACTGCTATTTATAAGGCTCATCAGTTATGTTAAATACACAATTATTTGAATGTCTTCAAGAATTGCAATGTCCTCTGACAGTTAGGTTGCCTGCTTGGCTGTTACGCTTGTGTTTTCTTTCTCCCCCATTGATATAACTGGTTACATAGCAATGTGTGGCTGTAGTACAGTCAAAAGAAGGATGTAAGATCTTGCATTAAGTCTGAAATACCAACTTTAGTGTACCTGGAGCCCGAGGTGCAACACCCATTCTTAATTCTTTCACTAATATACGAGCCATGGGCAACTTCTTGGTTTCTCTTTTTCCCAGATGTTTTATAACGCACAGTGCAGAGCTATAATGATAGCATTAAAAGCCAGAGTCTCTCCTGAAATGGACACTACCCATAAAAGAGTAGGCATTGCATTGATACATACATAAGTCAGAGCAGTTTTCAAAACCCTCTTTAAATGAGGCTTCAAGAGCATGCTTGTGTGTATTTTGTAAATACACACAAAGGGTAAGAAACCCAAATATAATCAAATCACTTACAAAAACAAGCTCAAGAGAAAAATCACACAATCATATTGTAAACTAAAATGTAGCATAATAGAGGGACTTCAAAAGGGCAGACGTCTAGATATTCTAAAAGCAGCAGTTTTTAAATGTCAGTATTAATTACTGGTATAAAAGTGTTTACAGAATTCTTTAAAGACTTCATAGGTTTAGATTTGAATAAAGCTACAAGACATTTCCTAAACAGCAAGTAAGTCTACTGCTTATAGAAAAGTTTGCAAAATAAAAAGATGCTTAGAAGCTTCTCAACAACGTTGCCATTGAAGTTTCTGTAAATGTTTCAGAAGGGTTGATTTCTATCCTATTAATATGATCAAATGATGTGAATTTTCCAGGCAACTGCTAGCATTTTTCATAAGGGGTTATTCAAATTATTAGTCTAAGAATATATTATTCTTTTGAATGTGAAATTGTCAAAAGATATTGGTGTTAAAGTTAATTAACAGAAATCCAGCATGGCATAAGAGCATATGGCCATTGTACTTACAGCTTATCTTTAAAAGTGTGTGGAAAGGTAATGTAGCAACCCTATCTTATTCAGTAAGTTGTCCAGTATTTTTATTGAGAAACTTCTCAAAAGAAAAAAAAAATACTATTATACTCACAGCACTACTAAAACATCTGGTCACCTGTTTTTGGTTTTTGAAAACTCCTAGCAACCGAGATACCTGTAAAAACAAAAATATTTTAGTGTGTGAACAGAAAGCAAGACAATATTAATTTATAACACTGCAGCAGGTTTGCATTTTATAGTACACTTATTTCAGTTCACATTTTATACTAGGAATATATTTGCCAACATTAGTTGTTATACTTTTAGTATGTAAATATTTTCTTCAGATGACCAAAACTTTCAGTCTGAAAACATTTTCATTATTTTCTCTTGTATTTTCAAGTTTTAAATGTACACTCTGCTACCAACAAATATTTCTTCCATTCTTTATGAATTTTGACAATGAGCTTGTAATATATTGACCGAATGTTAGGAAAAAGAGTAAATTCCACCACAAACACTATGTGGATTTCAAAATTTAAAATAAGAGAACCTTAGAGCCTCCATTAAATATTTGTCCTTGTGTTCAATAAATTGTGAGAAAGAAATGTTTTATTATAGGAACAAAAATTTGTAGCGTCACAGTCCACGAAAGCCATGGAAATGAAGGGAACACACTCAGTTATTAGGTTTGCGCCACACATTAGACCCAAAGATGCAATAATTTTAGTTATATGAATAAGGATTGACTAATGTTTGTATATGTATATGATTAGAAAGGATATTGTAATGAATGCTGTAGAAACGGTAATTACAGCTAAGATTCATTCTGACCTGTAACGGAACATGAAATGTACAATGTAATACAGCAAGCAAGTGCTGCATATCATAACAAGCTGCACACTTGAGAGAGAAGCAGGCACAATAGAAAAGGTGAACAGGCTTAGGTACATAGACACCTGGGTGTTTTCATGGCATAGTTCTTGCCTGTGATACCAAAGGATAACTCTGGAGACAACTGAAAATTATAGACGGGACTGTATTATAGACAGATAATGTAGTATAGTGGTTGGAGCAAGGGACTGGAAATCAGACCTGTTTACTAGAAGTTATGAGCTTGATAGAGGATTCACATAGTGAAATTCTATAGCCTGTGTTATGTAGGGCCTTTGACTAGATGATCAGATTGCGCTGTTATGGCCTTAATTATGTTTCAATGAACTAGAACTGTTTTTGTCCAAATTAGTAAAAATTTAACACATGACACAAAGAGGTTGAATTTTTCAATGATTCGGCCTATGTTATGTTGAATGCAGGTATGATAGTAAAAGTTTGTCTGCTGGAAAATACTAAAAAGTATTGTTCACTATGTTGAGGACAGTAAGTGGATGCTATTAAATATAGGCAGGGCATCTTTCAAGCAGATCAGAGGAATTTTTTTCTTGTTTATACAACCAATTGACCTTGTCTGTGGAATAGCTTCCAGAATAACTAAAATTTTCAAAAAACAAAGTGTTGGTGGACACAAGTGCAGAGGACTGCAAGTTAGAATATAAATACAAAGTATTAACAAGCTTGTTTTTTCCAGACTCCAGAATGAAAGAGATAACATTAGTTCATTGTGAAAGTGGTCCTATCACTAGAATCCATTTTTAGTTTAACTCTAAAACGTTAAATAAAAGGAGTATATGGGAGCAAGTTGTTAGTAGCCTATTCAAAAATACAAGTAGCAATAAATGCCTTCACAAATGCACATTACTGAACTTCAGGAAAAGTTAATTATCTCCTGTTTTACTGCTAAAATATGAGGCACAGCAGAGTAAGATGAACTCTATTTACATTGCTACTAGTTTGAAGAATAAGGATTTTACTGCTCTGTTACCTGCAAACACCAATATATGCAAATTTACAAGAATCAGAATAGCTAAAGTATCAGCTGAAGATTCCCCATATACTAGCAGTGCAATTTTCCTAGGTACAGCAGCCCTAGAAACATTTAACCTTGGCAAGAACCAAGTGTGTGTCCATGGACAACACCGCCATGCCTCAGAAGCCCCACACTGTCCAAGTGTAGCAGCCTCTCAGAAAACCACTGACTAATGGACACAAACAGTACAGAATAGGACCTTGGCCTGTAGTGGAATGGGAATGGGAAATACTAATGTCAGTACCAACTTGAGAACAAATGGATTTATTAGAGCATAAGCTTTCGTGGGGACTACAGCCCACTTCTTCGGATGCATATAGAGTGGACTGTAGTCCACGAAAGCTTATGCTCTAATAAATTTGTTAGTCTCTAAGGTGCCACAAGTACTCCTGTTCTTTTTGCGGATACAGACTAACACGGCTGCTACTCTGAAACTTGAGAACAAATGTCTTTTACAAATGTAAGTACTGTAAGATACAATCAGGAGGCGAAGGAAAGCAAGTCCAGCTCAATAGGCAGGTAAGAATGTTCTTCCCAGTGCTAAAATAATTATGAAATAAAATATCCAACTTTTTATTGTAAAGATCTGCAGTTGCAGGGAAGCAGGTAGCGGGGGTGGTTGTCTGGCTCCCTCTGTCCTCAGGTAGACGCGTTACAGGACAGGATGGAAAGGTCACCACCGTCCTAGTTCCCTCCACCCAGAGAGGCGGCGAGGGGATTCAAGGGCACTAAACAGGCTCTGCTTAGATGAACTAAGGGCAGCGGCGTTTGACCCCTCAGAACCGTGCATCCCCACTGAGAGTCTGGCCCGTTTCTCCCTCCCACCCGCCAGGCCTGCGGCTTCCCAGCTCCCTGCACCGGGGAGTCAAGGGCACTAGCAGGCCTCGGGCCCCGTTCCCCCAACCGCGGAGATTTGGGGACAGCGGGCCGAGGAGTAGCGCAGCGCGGGCACTGGGCCGCGCTCCCCGATATCCGGACAAAGTCCCCCGCGCCCGGCAGCAGCCAGGGAAGCATCGGGATGTTGTAGGACCGGGGTCACTCCCCCACCCCCCGGGATCACGGCCCCCATGGGGGCGAGGGGCCAGATCCCCCGGCAAGGGCAAGCACGGGGGACCCGCTTACCGTGGGCATCCATGCGGTGGCAGCCATGGCGACTCCTGCTCCGTTCTCCGGCTGCGCTGACAGACCCGGCCCCTCTCCGCTCGCTCTCGCTGCTCGGGGGCCGGAACCGGCACGCGAAACAGCACCGCCCCCGCCTCGGAGGACACGCCCACCCGCCCCGCGCAACGCCGCCCGCCCCAGAGCGAGGCTGTCCGTCAGACAATGGATGATGCCCGGATAGGGCTAGTGGCGCAGCCTGAGGCCCTCGCAACGAACGCCTCTCGCAGAGCGCGGGAGTCTCGGTGTTCCCGCCCGCCAGGGCCCCTGGCCTGTCAGCCACCAGAGTGCAAAGAAATAACGCCTCGGGGCAGGGCTCCCGGGCCTGTCTCCCCTGACCCAGGGCGTCAGTCCCACCAAACCCACGCTCCCCCCTGCCCCAATCCCTAGGCAGGGCGAGGTGCCCAGAGTGAGGCGGGGGGCTCAGAGGACAGGGCTCCGGAGGCCCTGGTGAGGCGGCCCGAGGGGGTAACTGAGGTGGGAGTGCAGGGTGTTCTCCCGGCAGCAGAAGCAGCCGGTTCGCACAGGGTGGGCAAGAGACGTCCAGAGGCTTAGAGAGTGGCGGCTCTAGCCAGCAGCACCCCCCGCGGAGGCTCTGCACAGTGTTGTTATTAATTAGCACCCAAGACGCTCTCAGCCCCGCGCAAGGTGCATCTACAGCCAGAGAGTCTCTGCCCCGGGAGCCCACACCGCCACAGGCACGGAGCGGGCCGAGGCCGTGCCGCCCTGCTACGGGCTGGGAGAGACCAGGGCCAGGCTCAGGGATTTGCTGCGCTGCCGTCTGCTGTGACTTATTGCAAGCCTCACAACAGCTGGTGTATGTCTCCTGGAGTCAGCGTATTACCACAGAATCTCAGCTTTCATTTAAAACAACAAAAAAGTGAGTTTCAAGCCTTCCTGGGTGTGAGAAAAGTTTGAAAACACAAGTCCTGCAGGGTCCCAATCCAGGCAGCACATAAAAACAATCCAAATGTATTTTTTTAAACCTCATAATTTTAAAGACACTTTTCAGTATTAAGGGGCCTAACTTGTGGTTTTTTAAATGTGGTTGTTGGCCATACCGGATCGCAGCACTGCCCAATCTTGCACATGGTCCCTGTGAAAAGCCCTGAGCTAGGGTTTATCCATGGGTAAGGCTATGTTTAAATCACCATTTGACAGACTGCATGGAAATTGTGAAATTAGTTTAATGACATGTTTTTTTCCGACAGTGGGGAGGCAGGAGTGGGGATTCTGCCTTCTGCCTTGCTGTTGTTGAAAGAATCACTGTATTGGGCTAATTCAGCTGCTTGTAGGGAGTTAGCTTTCCTGCCAGCCAGCAGGGAAAATCAATGAGGTGGTACAGTACTGACAACATATAATGGTTAGGAGCCCCTGCCTGGCTCACCCCACAATGACTCCCGGCAAAGAACTGAACCTGGGATCCACCACTTGGAACATGAACAGCTGTGTGATGAGGCCCTGGCTTGGTGCGAGGACCAGGGTGAGACCAGGATCCGTGCCCCCTCCCAGATTTAAAACTTTTTATTAAGATGATGTTAAAAATAAATAAATAGTGAACAGAGATTGAGCATAGAAGTTTCTGGTTATCAGGGAATAACATACAGATTATCGAGGGTGCAAAGTTTGGTTTAAGATCAGGTGGCATAAGGAATACATAGTCTGCAATATCCCCGATTGGGAATAAAAGGTTGATGGGTCAAAGTACAGACATTAAGATATGAGGGTATGAAGTTCCTAGAGTGGTTGTGTTTGGGTGTGGAGTATAATGAGTGGATATGATGATGAGGATGGATTGACCCTCATTTGTTGAGATTTAATGTTTAGTGAGTTTATGGTTCCAGTTCAGTTCAGATGATCCAACGGAGAAAGTAACTTGGTCCCTTTCCCTTTACACCTGTAAGCTATTTGGGCCAGGGGACATTTCTTACAATGCCTAGCACCAGGGCCGGCTTTAGGAAGTGCGGGGCCCGATTCGAACAGTTTCGAAGGGCCCCCGACAGGGATGACTAAAAAAAAAAAAAACACACACAAAAAAACATGCGTGGCTTGTACTCACCCGGCCGTGCTCCTAGTCTTTAGCGGCGGGTCCTTCACTCACTCCGGGTCTTCGGCGGCACTGAAGGACCCGCCGCCAAAGACCCGGAGCGCCTCCAGGTGAGTAAAAATTAAAAAGGTGCCTCTAGCCAGGGAAGGGATTCTCTGCCACTTGCCCCCCAATCTGGGCAGCTCTGCCACTGGACGCGGGGCCCTCTTAGGCGCGGGGCCCGATTCGGGGGAATTGGTGGAATTGGCCTAAAGCCGGCCCTGCCTAGCACAGTCAGTCCTTGATCAAAGACTGTTCACGCTGCTTGGAATTTTATCAAGACTTCATGATATTTGGTTATTTTCTCAAAGCCCCAAGGTCCTGGAGTCTTTTGACTCTGTGAGAATCTCAGCCTTCATTTAAAATAAAATGTATTTAGCCCCAAAGGTTGAGAGAAAAGTCTGAAAACATCGGAATGCATACTAAATGCTCAAAAACCAGAAAGCAAACAAAAAGAACCTAAAATGTATTATTTTTTTTACAATCTCATGATATGTTTGGGGCCCGATTCATGGTTTTTGAATGCTTGGGCTTGGCAAGACTATATCAGCATCTTTAATTCTTCCCCCCCCCCCCATCCCATCCTACATGTGCTTAAGGAGTCAGCCTTAAAGTTCTGTCTTAAATTTGCTGATCCCTGCAAGAAGTAGGACTATTTGGGAGTGTGAATTAATAGAAAAAACACAGAAGGGGTTCTGTCTTCAAACATATAATTATGGTTTCACCTGCCTTCATGGGGAAAGCAAGCCGGTTGCTACTTTCTCTCAGATGCAGAGCAGCAGTGGGGATCCAAATAGTTTCCTGCTAACAAAACAGGCTTTTACATGTTCATTTTATTATTTTCTGTGTGCATCCAATTGTTTTTTTGACCACGATGCATTTTACTGGGAGCAGAATTGCCAGAAGGCCTTATAATGTTGACAGGCTTGGGGAACTCTCGCAGTGCTACAATGGCAGCAGCAGCAGGAGTTCTAGCGTAGAACAGCATATCTGCTCTGAGCAAGGCTAAACAACATGGTGGTAAAAGCTCCAGTGGCTGGTTTGCCGTTGCACTCCCGCATTTGCCAGCATTGGTGCAGCTATGCCAATGGCAGTACTGTGCAACAGTGGTAGGAGTTTCCCTGGAAAAAAAAATCCCAGTGGAGAGACAACTATAGTGTCTTCCGATGACCATTGCATTCAGGGCATCATAAGCTGGGGAACTTATGATTATAACAAATTCAGTCTGCTTTGGGCAACCATTGACTTTATCTGTAATTTTTTAAAGGATATTTTGCACAAGACTGTGTTTGGCCCTAGGGACGCAGCCCTCAGGCTGCGTCACTAGGGACAAAACATAATATTACATTTTGCATTAAATATTATGGTTGAATTAGGCTTAATTAAGTGCAGTCAAAGCCCAAGATAATGTAGTGAATTTCATTAGGCCAGATGAGAATTACTGTGAAAGCCAAAAAGCTTGGCACAAAATCTACCATTCTACTTATTCTGATATCTGTTTAGCATATAAGGCCAATATAGAAGTTCCAAATCATTGAAACTGCAGTAGAGTTTACATAGTAAATATTTTCCATCCATATAAGGAGAATAACAATGTAGCTAGACTTTCTTTTCATAACCATTAGTTTTTTTGTATGCGACACCCAGTAAGGACTTGATTCTGTCCTCCGATATACAGAGTACACAGCACCATACACACTGGAAAATTAGTTGCTGTATATGGCCACTAAGCAAGATGAAGCCTGGGATCTTATACCCACCATTTAGCACATTCTGTAGCAATGAAGCATTTTCCGCAGCAGATTCACCCTGAAATCTTCCTAGTGGGAGGTTGCCTAGCTTTTGTTTGTATACTTTAAATCACTCATTAATTTATTATTTATAGAGCACCTTAAAGTATACATAGTGCTTTATAAACCTTGTAAAGGAGACATTGACAAGTAGATTAACATAAGAAGACTTTACAAGAGAAGTGAATTTTACAGAAGGATTGCAAGGAGGAAAGGGAGAGTGTTTGGGTCAGCGACAGTTCCAGATGTGGAAGACAACAAGAAAATAAAACCCTTTGTAGAAAATGGAAGAAGCAGACAAAGAAACCAGTCAGGAGAGTGAATCCTGAGAGAAGCAAGATGTTTCTAGATATTTAATGCAAGAATTACTGTGTGAAATTTTAAGGCCTCTGTTATGCAGGAGATCAGACTAGATGATCATCATGGCCCCTTATGGCCTTAAAATCCATGATCATTTCTAAAATTGTGAATAAATATTTGGCCAGTGGTTTCCGTTCTGAATCCATAATATATTCTTTTTCACTATGGTAGCTGGTTACTGCTACCGGTAACTTAAACTCAGACTGTGGGTCAGATCCTAGACTGACTGAAATAATTGGAAAGCATCCCACTGGCAGAACAAGGAACTGGCAACATATGAGAAGTTTGGTACATTTGAATTTTTCCTCACAAGCTGCTGTTTCTTGATAGGCTACATCCTTGTGTGACACCCTGTACTCTATGTTCACCATTTTTATATAGTTATGATATATTGTGTACACAGTATGCATTGTGAAGTGATATTTGAAAACGCATTATCTGTTGAATATTATTATCCTGCTGAAATGTGTGTAACATCACCGTATGTCAAATTATGCGATTTTGCTATCTGATTATTACTGAAATATGTTGTAATTCTGGGTAACGCCCAAAAACCATTTTCTTAGAGCCAAAGATGCACTCGCATGCCAGCAAGGTATTAGAAAGCCATTACCTGCTTAACTGGTCATCCACCAGTTGGGGGAGCCAGGGGGAAAGAGGGAAGGTATAACAAAGAATTTACATCTCAGAAATCCTTCAGACCTCATGTACATGGGAGACTATTTGCACCTCAGGTGGGAGGTAATCCTCACCTCTTCCCCTCCATCTCTTCTCACAGCAGTGAGATTGCTTGAAAGACAAAAGAAGCATCATTGAACTTGGGGAGTGGTCCTCGCCTGAAGATTTTCCAGCCAGTACAGATTCTTGTAAGCTTTTAGTGCAAAAAAACCTCCTTTTTTGCATTTAAACCTATTAGCCATGGTTAAATTTGGGAATTAGTTTGCGTGTTTATCCTTTTATTTCTTTTGTAACCAATGCTAACCTTTATGCCTTATCACTTGTAATCACTAGAATCTCTTTCTCTAACTAATAAACTTGTTTTATTGTTTTATCTAATAAAAATATTAGATAATATCTAAATAAAAATGTAATATTGTTTTGGTTGAAATGTTTGGGAATCTCTATTCAAGTCAACAAAGTTGGTGCATATAATTATTTTCCTTTGTTGAAATGACAGACTTATTATGAGCTTGCATTGTTCAGTAGTGCGCTGGACAGTACCAGGCGCATATTTCTGGGGGACAAGGCTGGGACTGAGGATATGCAGGAGTCACTTTGTATGTAATTTATGGATGGCTGGGCATAGCATTCATGTGTTCAGTTGGGAGTGATTTCACTTGCTAGTGGCTGTGTGTGAGCAGGGGTTGCTGTTCACCAGCAGAGCTGTGTAAAAGGCATCACAGGTTGGAGAGCTCAGTGGACACAGCAGTCCAGCAGTTCAGATTGCACCCTGGGGAATGTCACACCCTGATTTTGGTGAATTAAGACCTTTTTTGCCCTGTTCCCTAGTACATGTAAAGAGGCATCATGCTATTCCTATAAAATTCTTGTGCTGTTTACTTTCAATGAATTTCTAAATTTAAATCACAATGTCAATTTGCCATATCTAATGTTATGTGAAAACTGAGGGGTTTTTACATAAATAATTATTAATAATAAAAAGGGAAAAACCATCACAGAAATCTTACAGCCACACAATTTACCAATGATCCAATAGCAAAATAAAGTTTCATTACTTTTGTATCATTGGTGGGGAGTGGGAGACCTGGATCTCCTTATATAGGTATGTTAAGCACTACAGTGGTAAAACATTTTTACATAATTCAGGAAAGTTTTCTGGGATTCAACTTCTGAAATGTGGCTTCTTTTTGATTTAAGCAGGTCTCAGGGGATTGGTAATGGAACTGGGTCTTTCTCCTCCAGGTCACTGGTTTAAATGCAGTCTAGATCAGTAGTCACTGAAAGTTGTTCTCATGTGATGGCTGTTTGGTAAGCACCCTACCTGTGTGAAATGAATTTGAAGGTTGCAGTCCAATTTCCAGTGGAAAGGTCTCCACATTTCAGATATAGCCATCACAATTTTAACCTTTGGTAGCCCTATCATTAGAAAGGTCAAATATCTGAATGGTCATGGAGCTTGAATTTCACCCTTAGACATGGTTTCTCCAATCAATGTTGAAGCACATTGTAATGGCAGTGTGGGAGAAGCATGTATGGCTGTTTCCTGAATCAACATAGGGCAGAGTGAGAAGCTGCTTATTCTCCAGTTTCTTTTGTGGATTCAGTCAGTTATCTTATGTCTTTGTTTTAGAAGTGATGATTTTTGCATTGCTTATGGTAGAACCTTTCATAGTCTCATTCATCAGTTATTTACGATAGCTATATAAGGACTATATCCCAAGGATTTTCAAAACCAAAAGACAGTGTCAGTGCAAGATTTTTTTCTCCTTCTGTACCTTTAACCAGGATTCAGTTCTGTGAAGCATTCCTTGATATTTTAACATTTCTTTTACATATTTTTGAGTTTGTATTCTGGGATCATGTGTGTTTAAAGTCTGTTTTTTGTGTGCCATTTGCAGCATAAATGTGTCTCTGCATCTCATTTTAAATGGTTGCTGGGAAGATACTTGTTTCATTTATCCTCTGTTTCTGCTCACTTACAAATTTTACTGTCCTTTCTTTCAGTTTGTTCCAAGGAAATCGCTCCCCAACTCTGTGATGCAGTCATAAAAGTCTGCTTTGCTACCTAAATCCGAGAAGACTGAAAGACCCTTGATAATAATGCTTCTGATTGTGCACACCCCATTTCTAAAACTACTGTATGATATAATTTAATAAACGCAAGCAAACTTTGATGTATAATTCATTGTACGATAATAATAATGCTTTGCTGTTCTGTAGCACCTTCTGAGACACTCCCAAGCACTTCATAAACTTCAATGAATTAAGCCTCACAACAGCTGTTTGTGGGAGATGAACATTATTATCCCCAAATTACTGCTAGGCAAATAGAAGCACAGAGAAGAGACAGCTAGGTAAACTAAGGCCTAAAGAGATTAACTAAATTTCCCCAATGTCACACAGACAGGAATAGAACCTAAGGACCCTATTCTCCCCTGCCACAGGATACAAGTAGCTCCCATTGACTTCAGTAAGTCAGTATGACTTTAGTAAGATTGGAGTGGATGCTGTAATAGAAGAATAGGGCCTTGGGAGTCCCCGCCTCCACTCCAGTCTTATTGTAACCACTAGACAAAGCTCACTCCTCTCTGTCCTTTTATTCCTTCTCCTTACTGTGCACAAATACATAGTAAAATAACATCTACTCCTTTTCAGCTTTTTTAAAAAGAGATAACACTGTTTTTCTTCAGTGCATCCACTAGATCTTGTTTTGTCTCCACAGAAGTTTCTTGTTTATGCATTCTTACTAGCAACAGTTCTCAAACTTTGGGTCGGGACCCCAAAGTGGGTCACAACCCCGTTTTAATGCGGTCACCAAGGCTGGCTTAGACTTTCTGCGGCTCAGGGCTGAAGCCCGAGTCTCACTGCCTGGGGCCGAAGCCCAAGGGCTTCAGCTTTGGACGCTCCGCCGGGGCAGTGGGGCTTTGGCTTTGCCCCTCTCCCACCAAGGTGGAGGGAGCTAGGGTGAGCTCAGGCTTCAGTCCCCCCCTCCTAGGGTCGTGTAGTAATTTTTGTTGTCAGAAGGGAGTCCCGGTGCAATGAAGTTTGAGAACCCCTGCTTTATAGTATGAGAAGTGTAATTTAGTTCTTAAATCCAGTAATCATTATCAGACTGTACTGTATATATTTCAGGGCTTCTAGGTGCCCTATAAATTGCGCTAGTGGACAGTGAGTCGATGGACAGTCATCCCTAGCTGAAATGTAATGTTTCATGTTATCACCCCCAATGCCATGTGTCTATCTAAGAATATCAAACTTGTCTGTGATCTGTTTCTCCTGTGGTAAAGTAGGGACAGGATAAATATACAAAAAGTCTCTCTAAATCAAAACTGTTCTTTTGCGGGGCCACCCAACAGAATTTGTCAGCAGGGTGAAACCTTACATGAAAGAGCTAATTCTGCAAGGAAGAGAAGGAGGGGAGAGAAATTCATGGAATAGTGGGCCTAATGGCCCTATATCGTATTGTACCTCAGGTTCTGATGTTTTCACATTTAACAACATAGCTTAGATGCACCTGGATTTGACTTTGTCTGTTCATCTGACACTTCTACTGATTTCTGTTGCCAGGAGAGAGAGAAAGAGACTTTGTCCAATCACGGTATCTGATGGTATCTCTTACCATGAAAAGGAAGCCCTATTTTTCCTTCTCCTGGTTTTTTCTTTGATATGTTTGTCAGGGAAAATTGCATGATAAAACTAAGCTTGTGAGAAAACTGAGAAGACATCAGCATAATTGAAGACAGAAAAGCAGCTGTTGTAACCTGCAATTTTCCTGCAAATTTATGTTACTATAGTACAGGGGTCGGCAACGTTCGGCACGCAGCTCGCCAGAGTAAGCACCCTGTCAGGCCGGGCCAGTTTTATTTACCTGCTGACGCGACAGATTCAGCCGATCGCGGCTCCCACTGGCAGCAGTTCGCCGGCCGGGCCAATGGGGGCGGTGAGAAGCCGCGGCCAGCACATCGCTCACCCGCGCCGCTTCTCGCCGCTCCCATTGGCCCGGGATGGTGAACCGCAGTTAGTGGGGGCCGCGATCGGCCGAACCTGCCGCGTCAGCAGGTAAATAAAACTGGCCCTGCCCGCCAGGGTGCTGAACGTTGCCGACCCCTGATATAGTGTAATAGAAGGGACCAGGTTAAACTATGCATGTGATTGTTAAGGAGTTAAAGCTGAAGGGTGCATTTTCATTAGGAACAAAGATGTGAACTTACCTTGAATTAGCTAACACATGCCAAAATCTCATTGAAGACAAGGCAGTTTGTTTAGACAAGTTAGTAGTATATCAAGTTATAAAGACTATGAGGGAGTCTATGGTTGACCTGCTTACTTGTGTGGAAACCACAAACGGTCTTGTCCTTGCTAGGATTTTACCACATTAGCTAGTTCAATTTAAAAACATCTTTTTTTCCCTAGTGAAGACAAGGCCTTAGACTATGAAAAAAAACCTTAAGTTTTAGCACTAGCTAGGGGTGCATGATGCAATATGTAATTAACTCAAATTGTGAATGGCTACGCCTTTTCTAAAGGTGTAGCAAAAGGCACTGCTTAGTGTGTTCCCTCCAGTACCCACAAGCCAGTGCACCCCAGCATGGCATTGTCTTATAAGAGATACAGGCTGTTAAAAGACCTACTATAATGTAACACATCATACCCCACTCTGAGTGAGACTGAATAGTGTCGAGGTTTGCCAGAGTTTGTTGGATTTGCAAATCAATCATAAACAGCTTTTGCAACTGTCATCAGAATTTATTAGTATTTACTGAATAGTTTTGATGAATAATTTTCAAATTCTAGGTTATTTGTAACTGCTTGCTTAAATTATTTTACTATTATTTATTAATTATATTGTGGTAGCATCTAGGACCACTGATCATGGTGCGGGACTCCATTGTGGTAGGCACTGTACGATCAAAGAACATTCATTACTTGCTCTTAACTTTAGTTATCTGCTATTCACGGTATGTGTGTAGACAAGTAGTATATTTTCTGCTCCCTGAATAAATGAGTGAAACTTTTAAAACAGATGTCTAATGCTCTATGCTCTGCAGTATAAATGTTAGTAAGTTGATTATTCTATGTCTATTCTTTTCAGTTGTGTTTGCTGATGGCACTTTCCAAGTTTGATTGTAGTTGATAAACTTTACCTTGCTAGACAGTTTAAAGGCAATTTACTTGGCAAATATTTTAAAGATACTAAACTGAAATAAAGTGTGTAATTAAAGACATGTATTGATAATACTGTACGGCCTCAGCCTTATGTACATAAAAGTGTGTTGATTTCATGTAGTATCTCATATTACAAACAGAGATAAATGTTGCATAATAGTCCAAATGACCAGTTAAAGCACTCTTAGGTACATACAGACAGAGGGAGTGATAAGTTTGTACCTTATGCCAAAGTCTGTAAAACCTACCCAGTTAATGTAGCAAGATAACTATGCAATGATGAAACAATTGGCAGTGTTATAGAATAGGATACTTGAGAAGAGATGGCTACTACAATAGGACTTCACCGCTTCTGTGGTTTGTGTGTTCTTTTGTTTAAATAATTATCTACATATTATTATTATTATTTATTTATTATTGCATACATGAAGAGACTCTTCAAACTGTGGAAAGAAGCCCCAGAGATACAATTTCTCTAACTTTCATGAATTAACCCCAGGATGCATTTCATTTGAAGGCAGAGAATTATTGGAACATCCTTCACCTAAGGACCAAATTCAGGCCTGCTGTATGTGGGGCAACTGCATTGAAGTCAATAGAATTGCACCCCTTTTGCCAGCTGTGTACTTGATTCAAGGACCACATTCTTTGCACCCTTAGAAGACAAGTTCATATCCCTTTTTCCAAATCAGTGCACTGGCAACATTAAGGGTTTACTATTCATTGTGAATAGACCTAGAAAGTCAAGATATGTTTCTAAAATTTATTGACATTCTTTTAGGCCCTGCCTCAATGAGTCCGGTGGCATTGACTTAGGTCTTGTTGACATGGCAAGTTACTACACAGAAACCAGGGTATGAACCTAGAGCGCACCAGCTTACTGCACAGTAATCACCCATGTGTACACTGCTATACCACACTGAAATGCCTCATTTATTAGACTGAGATAAGCTCAAACAAAGCATACCTCTAGACTGGCTTCTCAAACAAAGCAACCTAGAGTGAGAAATTTGATTAGCAGGTCTCCTTAAACTTCCTGCAAAAATACAGAGAGTTAGGTCCGTTCCTTAGAGCCTGCCATCCCTTTAGAAGCCCTTTGTTACAGTGCACTGTAACAGGTGTTGTCTACCAAGTTTCTTTGGGTTTGCAGGGAATTCCCCTGGGGCCTAGCTTCCCTTGGAGTCCTTTTATCCCAGCTTCTATGCTAATATTTTACTTTATTATGGAAACTGGAATGGGAGTACACGAGGGCTCCAAAGGGTCTGTATCACGTGTCATACACACAAGCCTTAAGTGCGGTACAGTAGCAGATAGGACTATGCCTGTTGTGTAGACTAGGAAGCTGCTCTGTATATGTAACCCTTCCCTCTCTCTGAATAATCAACAGGGGATATGATACCTAAACCACACTGACCAGTGAGCTCCATACTTACTCATGTCTGAGGAAGCTTTTCCCAAGCACCTGAGGTCCAGAGCAGTTCAAATACTGGACAAGCCCCCCCTTACATGCCTGCTACTATCTTGACTGATGCATCAGGGATTTCAGCCAGTGACCTCTGGAGCTAAAAGGATGAGTTGCTACAGCTTGAGCTAAAGAGCTACCGCTAAGGGAACCTGTCTATGACAAAAAACCTCTGTGAGACCTTTTGCTACCTGTTCTGGTGCACTGTATTTGAATGCCATAGGTAACCCACTGGTCAGTGTGTGTTACATGACACACCCTCTAAGGTGCACTGGGCACAGAGGGGGACAGGTAACACACTGACCAGAGGATTATATGCACACTATTCAGCACAATGGAGAATGAGAATCCATGGCATTGTTTTTTTGCTAGGATTCTCAAACTTCCATTATAACGTTATGCTGATCCCACTGGAGTCAAAGGCAAGCACGGTGGTTGACCTCAAGGGGAGCAGGATTAGGTTCTTTCTCTCCTTAAACCCACAGACAAATAGAACACCTCACATCTTATTTCCATGTTCTGGCTGCGAAGTCCTCAGTAGACTCCTAGATCATTTATCAGTCATTTGCCCCTATACCGGGAAGGAATTGGAGCAGTAAATGTCTCCTGTGGTTTCCTCCTCCTGATGATAATGTTTACTGTAGCTGCTAATTGTACTAAGCTTTTAAAAACATGAATCAGGAATATTAAGGCAGGTAAGAAGTGAGCAAATGAGGACGCCACTATTTTAACTATAATAATCCTCTCAGCCCAAATAATCACAAGATTAAAAGACACTGGGTCCAGTCTGTCCCTGGTGTAATTCCAGTTACTTCCTTGTAGTTGCACAGGGGATGGAATTGGCCCTTTAAATCTAGTCTGATCTTCTGCATAGGCAGACAGCTTGAAATACATGTCTTGTTTGAGGATTGCTATCTAATACAAGCCATCTCAAAGCTAGCTACCCTGCTGCCACTGAAATCAATAGCAAACTCCCATCCATTTCAGTGGTATAGGATCTCATGTATTTAGGATAGCTTTAAAACATTCTTTAGTTTTAAGCATGTGAGTATAGTCCCTCTACAGTCAATAAGACAATTTATACTAAGTTAAGCATATGCATAAATATCTGCTGGACTGGGACCTTAGTCCCACCTTAAATGGCCATCATTGGCTCCTGTACCTACTGACCCAAAGACTGTAGTTATAGCTTATATCTTTGTAACCTCAAAGGAACCAACACCGAAATCATGAAATTCTGGTAATTAAGGTTTTAAACTTGCAGTGCAAAAGCAGCACATGATCTGTATGGGAACAAATTGGTAAAAATCAAAACCTGCTCTTCAAAAAGGGCTAGGATTTGCTGGATATATTGCAGCAAATAACTATAACTATAATTATATATATCTCATATGATTGCAGCAAATAACCAGCTTGGCTACAAATATATACATTTTTCATAATGGACATTCCAATTTGTGTCAATTTGTTCCATTATTAATCGTGGAGACATTGTTTTATTTTAAGGGGTAAGCCCCTAATTAGGCATAGTCATAATGTCTCAGGTTGCTGTCTTGTTAGATCTTACAGGCTAAGAAGGATTAGGCTATTTAGTATATAAATGGGAACCCACCAAAGTTCTTCAGAAAGTGATGTTGTTGATTCAATGGGTTGCACTCTTCTTGCTGAGCCCAGATTGGACCAGTATCCCAAAGAACATAATTACAATGGTGATGGGGCTACAGAAAACCCTAAGAAAAATAAATCCCTCCAAGGTGGCCTTTTGCTGCTAATGGCTGCTGTCTTCTGAATTGTACATCCAAGCAAGGTCTTGGCCATTGGATCCCATTGCACTTTTTGTAATACTTGCATATAAGACCTAGTGTCCTGAACAAATGCCAACCTGGGTTGTTACATTCTGCCTGTGTTCTGGCAAAAATTCCTTTGCTTTAACTAGATGAAGTGGTCTTCTTCACTTGCTGTCTTTAAGGCTGCTGTGTCAGTGTTGCTGATAGTATGAAAGCTGCTATGTTACAGCTTAGAGATGGATGCATTTCTTTAGTGGATAAAGTGATCTATGTATGTACCAATACTTAATCTGTCATTCCATAGAGCACTATGAAAATTACAAAATGTGCTATTTAAAAAGCAAGAAATAATAAACCACTGTAGATAGCAGACGAGATAAAGCAGCCTTGACCAGTTCCTTTTCCCAGCTAAAAAGCCCTTGATCATAGAATCAGAAATATAGAAAAAAATCTCAAGAAGTCATTAAGTTCAGCCCCCCTGTGATGTGACAGTACCAAGTAAACCTAGAGCATCCCTGACAAGTGTTTGTCCAAGCTGTTTTTAAAAACTTCCAAAGGTGGAGATTCCACAGCCTCCCTTGGAAGCCTGTTCCAGAGTTTAACCTCTGGTTACAAAGTTTTTCCTGTTATCTAACCTAAATCTCCCTTGCTACAGATTAAGCCCATTACTTCTTGTCCTACTTTCAGTGGACATGGAGAACAATTGATCATCATCCTCTTTATAACAGCCCTTAACATATTTGAAGACTGTTATCAAGTTCTGCCTCAGTCTTCCTTTCTCAAAACTAAACATACTGTTTTTTTAACCTTTCCTCACTGGTCATGTTTTTTAGACCTTTAATCATTTTTGTTGCTCTTCTCTGGACTTTCTCCAATTTGTCTACATCTTTCCTGAAATATGGTGCCCAGAACTGGACACAATATTCCAGCTGAGAAAAGTGGAAGACTTACTTCTTGTGTCTTGCTTACAACACTCCTGCTAATACATTCCAGAATTATGTTCACTTTTTTTGCAACAGTGTTATACTGTTGACTCTCATTTAGCTTGTGATCCACTATAACTCTCAGATCCCTTTCTGCAATACTCCTTCCTAGGCAGTCATTTTCCATTTTGAATGTGTGCAATTGATCCTTCCTAAGTGGGATACTTTGTATTTGTCCGTATTGAATTTCTTCCTGTTTACTTCAGACAATTTCTTCAGTTTGTCCAGATCATGGTGAATTTTAATTCTATCCTCCAAAGCACTTACAACCCCTCCCAGTTTGGCATCATCTGCAAACTTTATAAGTTTACTCTTTGTCATTATCTAAATCATTGATTAAGATATTGCACAGAACTAACCAGGACTGATCCCTGTGGGACCCCTTATGATTCCAGCTTGACTATGAACCACTGATAACTACTCTCTGGGAATGGTTTTCCAATCAGTTGTGCATCCACTTTATAGTAGTTCCATCTAAGCTATATTTCCCTAATTTGTTTATGAGACGATCATGGGAGACAGTATCAAAAGCCTTACTAAAGTCAAGATATACCACATCTATGACTTCCTCCTAACCACAAGGCTTGTTATACTGTCAGAGAAAGCTATTAAGTTGGTTTGACATGATTGGTTCTTGACAAATCCATGCTGACTGTTACTTATCACCTTATTACCTTCTAAAAGAGTTTGGAAAATGATTGCTTGATTATTTGCTCCATTATCTCTCCAGGTACTGAAGTTAAGCTGACTGATCTGCAGTTCCCCAGGTTGTCCTTATTCTCCCTTTTTTATAGATTGGCACTATATTTGCCCTCTTCCAATCCTCTGGAATCGCTCCCATCTTCCATGAGTTTTCAAAGATAATTGCTAATGGCTCAGATATCTCCTCAGTCAGCTCCTTGAGTATTCTAGGATGTATTTCATCAGGCCATGCTGACTTAAAGACATCTAACTTGTCTAAGTAATTGTTAATTTGTTCTTTCCCTATTTTAACTTCAGATCCTACCTCATTTTCACTGGCATTCACTATGTTAGATATGTAATCACTACTAACCTTTTGGGGGGGAAATGAAACAAAAATCAATTACCTTCTGTGATTTACAATCAACACTCTTATTAATATACCCAGAATGATATCAGCCTTTTTTGTAGCTGCATCACATGGTTGACTCATATTCCCTTTGTGATCCACTATAATCCCCAGATCATTTTCAGCAGTACTACCACCTAGCCATTAATTCCCCATTTTCTAGTTGTACATTTGATTTTTCCTTCCTAAGTGAAGTACTTTGCACTTATCAGGGGGTAGCCGTGTTAGTCTGTATCTACAAAAACAACAAGGAGTCTGGTGGCACCTTAAAGACTAACAGATTTATTTGGGCATAAGCTTTCGTGAGTAAAAACCTCACTTTGCACTTTGCACTTGTCTTTATTGAATTTCATCTTGTTGAGTTCAGACCAATTCTCCAATTTCTCAATGTTGTTTTGAATTCTAATCTTGTCCTCCAAAGCCCTCCCAGTTTGGTGTCATCTGCAGATTTTATAAGCCTGCTCTCCACTCATTATCGAAAATATTGAATAGTACTAGAGCCAGGACAGGACCACACTAGATCTACCCTCCCTGTTTAACAGTGAACCATTGATAACTACTTTTTAAGTACTATCTTTCAATCAGTTGTGCACCCACCTTATAGTAATTTCATCTAGACCACATTTCCATGGTTTGCTTATGAGAATGCCATGTGAGACTGTCAAAAACAAGATATATAACATTTACTGCTTCCTCCCTATTCATTAGGCCAGTAATCCTGTCAAGGAAGGAAATTAGGTCAGTATGGCATGATTTGTTCTTGACAGATCCATACTGGCTAGTCTTTGTAGCTCTATTCTACTCCAGATGCCTACAAATTGATTAATAATTTGTTCCAGTATCTTTCCGGGTATTGAAGTTAAGGTGACTGGTCTATAATTCTGAGGGTCCTCTTTCATACCCTTTTTAAAGATAGGTATTATGTTTGCTCTTTGCCAGTCTTCTGGGGCTTCATCCTCCTTCCAGGAGTTCTCAAAGATAACTGGTAGTGGTTCTGAGATTGTTTTTAGCTAATTAAGGAAGTACTCTAGGATGAATTTCATCAGACCCTGCCAACTCGAGTACATCTAAGTTATCTAAATAGTTTTTAACCTGTTCTTTCCCTCTCTTGGCTTGAATTCCTTCCCCCTTGTTATTGATATTCATTGTGTTGAGTATCTAGTCATTGTTAATGTTATTGGTGAAAGCTGAAACAAAATAAGAACATAGGCATTAAACTCCTCAGCTTTCTTGATGTCATCAGTTATTAGCTCTCCTTCCCTGCTAAGTAGAGGACCTACACTTTCCTTTGTTTTTCTTTTCTCCTAATGTATTTAAAGATCCTCTTAACTGCCTTTTATGTCCCTTGCTAGGTGTAACTCATTTTGTACCTTAGCCATTCTGATTTTGTTCCTACACACTTGTGCTATTCTTTTGTACTCTTCCTTGGCAATTTGTCCTTGTTTCCATTTTTTGTAGGATTCCCTTTTGATTTTCAGGTTATAAAAGAGCTCCTGATGGAGCCATATTGGCCTCTTACTATTTGTCCCATCTTTCCTTCGCATCAGGATAGTTTGCAGTTATGCCTTTAATATTCTTATCTTGAGAAACTGCCAGCTCTCCTAAATTCCTTGTTCCCTTAAATTTTCTTCCCATGGGATCTTACCTGCCAGCTCTCTGAGTTTGTTAGTCTGACTTTTTGAAATCCATTTTCCTTATTCTGCTGCTCTCACTCCTTCCCTTCCTTGGAATCATGAAATCTAACATTTTATGACCACTTCACTCAAATTGTCTTCCACCTTCAGATTTGCTACCAATTCCTCCATGTTGGTCAGAATCAAATCCAAAATGACTGTCCTCCTAGTTACTTCCTCTCCTGGATCTCCTTTCACAAACTGTTATAGAAGCTCAGAGTTGGCTATATTGGTTTCTATTTATCCTCAAAATATAATTCTCAACCAAAGCCAGTTTTACAACTTTTCCAAACATATGTGAGAAATGCCCACTAGTACTAGTTTACAAGCATAATACAGACCTCTGAATGAGACCATGTGGAGAACAGACATTATCATTTGGCAAGTTGCACCTAACAAATTCTTCCCAGCCTCCATAAAACACTGTCTGATTACACTGCTCTACAGCCAAAATGCTTCTGAAATAAATGTAGTCAAACTTTACTAATTCTGGGTCACTGAGAACGAAAATGATGCTTAAAATTGTTGATTGGCTCTAGTTTTCAAGATATGCTATTCGGTCAGTATATACGACCCTTGACTTGGGAATGGCGGAGGATAAGTGAATTATAAAGGGAAGGGATCTCAATTTAAATCAGAAATGACTAAAATACATCTTTGACTGGATCTATGAATAAATCTATGACTGGGTTTGAACAGTACCTGCTTTTTAGGCAAAACAATGAATGATGTAATCTGAAGCTGGTATTGCGTCATACATGATATGAATTGCATCATGTTATTCCTAGAAGTCATGGATGATGCAATCATAATGAAGCTTACATCACTCTGCTGAACAAATTGCCCTATATCAGCTCTAGAAATCATACAGTGTCGTGCTCTCTTATTTGTCAGTGTTTGATTTTGCAAAGGGACACATTTCTGTTTAGCCAAAGTGAGCAGAGATGCCTCGTACTTGTGTGAACAGTGCAGATAACTTCTGCTAGGTTTGTGGTGAAGTGACTTTTGCATCACAAAAGCGCAGTATAACCACTATGGTTAAGAAAGCCTATCACCTTTATTTTGGCTGGAAAATTGGAGATCAGGACAAGAGGTGGGCCCCACACATATGCTGCAACACTTGTGCAACAAATCTTTGCCAGTGGTTGAACAGGAAAAGGAAATCTATGCCTTTTGCAGTGCCAATGATTTGGAGAGAGCCAACAGATCATACCAGCAATTGTTACTTCTGCATGGTGCCTCCAGTTGGGAAAGGTGTGTCAAAGAAGAAAAAGTGGACTGTGAATTATCCAAACATTCCATCAGCTATACGCCCAGTACCCCACGGAGAAGGACTGCCGGTTTCTGATGCACCAGAATCATTCTCACTTGAGTCAGACGAGGAAGAGGAAGAGGATGAAACTTCTGGTCTTGAACCATCAATGTCACTGGACCCACATTTTCTCCCATCTTCTGAACCACACCTCATAACACAAGGTGAAATGAATGACCTTGTCAGGGATTTGGAACTACCCAAGAGTAAGGCAGAGCTGTTGGGCTCCAGATTACAGCAGTGGAATCTCCTGGCAGATGATGTTAGGGTTTCCATGTTCCGTGACCGTCAAAGGATCTTGTCCCATTCTTCTTCATGGAAGGTGATCTTGTAGCCTGCAACAACATCGATGGTGTGATGGCAGCCCTCAACATCGTTCACGATCCATATGAGTGGAGACTGTTCATTGATTCATCGAAGACGAGTCTTAAAGCTGTTTTCCTGCATAATGGCAATGTTTTGCCATCAATTCCAGTTGGTCATGCAGTCCATATGAAGGAAACCTATGACAACATGAAACAACTTTTGAGGTGCATAAACTATGACCAACATCAGTGGCAGCTTTGTGGCGATTTGAAGGTTGTTGCTCTCTTGCTTGGTCTGCAGACTGGATACACAAAGTACTGCTGTTTTCTCTGCGAATGGGATAGTCGTGCAAGAGATTCCCACTACATCAAGAAAGATTGGCCACTCCGACAGTCATTGGAGCCTGGGAGGAAAAGTGTTCAGCATCCACCACTTGTTGAATCAAGGAAGATTTTGTTACCACCCTTACACATCAAGCTGGGTCTGATGAAGAACTTTGTCAAGGCCATTGACAAAACACAAGCAGCTTTCAAGTACCTCCGTGGAAAATTTCCAAGGTTAAGTGAAGCTAAGATAAAGGAAGGTGTCTTTGTTGGTCCTCAGATTCGTGAACTTCTTCGAGATGATGCATTTGACCATGCACTGCGTGGCAAGGAAAAGACGGCATGGAAAGCCTTCCAGTTAGTGGCAATAAATTTTCTCGGAAACAACAAGGCAGACAACTACAGGTTGTTGGTGGAAAACCTCCTCAAGGCATACAAAAGCCTTGGTTGCAACATGTCACTAAAGATACATTTTTTGCACTCTCATCTAGATTTTTTTCCACCGAACTGCGGAGCAGTGAGCGACGAGCACGGCAAGCGATTTCACCAGGACATTGCAACAATGGAGAAACGCTATCAGGGCAAATGGAGCCCATCAATGCTTGCAGACTATTGCTGAACAGTGACAAGAGACGCTCCATTTAATGAATACAAGAGACAAGCCAAGAAGCGCCGAGTAGACACTGAATAGGACTAAACTAAGGACAGAATAGTTTTTTGCCTTTTGTTTCATAATAAATTTTATTTATATAACACTTTTGCTGATTTTTAAAGTGTTACATAAACAGGACAGGTGAAATATTATCATGTAAAGCAACCATAAACACATGAAAAGATGTAGGTTTACAATTTATGATTAAAACTCTACTATCTACACAATATACATAGACATAAAATGTCAAAACTTAAATATCTTAGAAACAGTAGTCAATCAGTTGTTTTAATTGTCATATTTGAATTCAGCACATCAAAATACATAATAAATAGCACATTTTATCTCTGAAGCAGACGACTTCTCAAAAATTGTAGACCAGTGTTAACAGACACAATTCTTGCTAATACTTCAACCAGGATGTTTAGATGTGAGGTTAACAGGTATACTTGGAGATACTTAGCGCTTTCATCCATAGTTCTCAAAGATCTTTATAAAGGTGGGTAAGTATCATTTTTCCCATTTTATAGAAGGGGAAACCTGAGGTACAGAGATTCAGATTAAATTAAGACCCAGATTTTCAGAAGTATCCACCAAATTTGGATGCCCTAATTTTTGGATGCCCAGCTTGAGGCAGCTAGAGTCTCTTAGGGCCTGCTTTTCAGAAATGCTGAGCACCCACGACTTCAGTTTACTGATGTGGCTTAAAGCTGGGCCACCCCGACAATGTATTTTGCAATCTTTGTTCTTGCCATTTCTTGTTGATACTGGTGATTTTTTGGGGTAAGAAGGACTTGATCTCATTGCACCTTGAAGAAATAAAAATAATTTGCAGTCAGAACAATGAAGGTCAGTTTTGCCATATACCAGGTGCAGCAGGTTCAACCCTCTGATTTTCTAGTGGGTCTTTATCACATGCCAGTTCTCTGCAGCACTTAACTCAGCACTTACACTAGATCAGGGAACAGGTCATGTTATTCTAGCTTCTTCCTTTAATATTTTCAAACAACTCAACTATATTTTGTTTGATCATTAGACTGCTATGTTTTCAGTATTAAAATTCAGATGTCTGCCACTGTTGTTTGGTTCTCATTAATACGTTTTGGCAAATGCATTGCCATCTGCTAAACTCAAACCATTAACTTGTAAAAATGCTGTACTGTCTTATACCTTTAGAGCACTGCAATAGACTGATACTGTATTCCAGTGAATCTAGTCTTGCATTCCTACTCATCATGATCTGAATTAATTGTCTGCCTTGGAACATCATATGGTTCAGGAACTCCCAGAGCTTGTTTACTACAGATCTGATACATTTACTTTTAATGCTACTATTATAGATTGTTTCCCATTTCCAGTCGTTATTACCAAGGCAAATCTTATTTCCAGCACCCAGCCCAGCTATCAGGCCTGGGTAAATGGGTCTCTACAGGGAGGGGAAGAGCCCTTAGAGGGCTCCGGGTCAGGAACATTGTTAATATTGGACCCATGAAGTCAGACCTCATGATATGCAATGTGCTGTCACCACTATCTGTTAAATATAGTTTAGTGAATTTCAGTGCTGGGTAAAGGTGCTGGATTAATAGCCTTGGAGACTGAGGTTTTATATTAACCAATAAAATAAATGCAGTAAAGGAAGTATCTGTGCAAGCTACTCCCCACTGCCTAACCTAGGGGTGGGCAAACTATGGCCCGCCACCCATTTTAAGCCAGCTCTCGAGTTCCTGCTGGGGAGCGGGATCTGGGGCTTGTCCTGCTCCTGCACTTCAGCTGGGGAGCAGGGTCGGGGGCTGCTCCACACGGCTCCTGGAAGCAGTGGCATGGCCCCCCTCTGGTTCCTACGCTTAGGGGCAGCCAGGAGGCTCCGCTCTGCACACATCCCCTGCTCTACGTACCACCCCTGCAGCTCCCAGGGAACTGCAGCCAATGGGAGCTGCGGGGGTGGTGCCTGCAGCTGGGGCAGCGTGCATAGCCACCTGGTCGTGCCTCTGTGCAGGCACCAGAAAAGGGACATGCTGCTGCTTCCAGGAGCTGCTTGAGGTAAGCGCCACCCAGAGACTGCACTCCTGAGCCTCTCCCTGCACCCCAACCCTCTGTCCCAACCCTGATCCCCCTCCCACCCTCCAAACCCCTCAATCCCAGCCCCGAGCACCCTCCTACTGCCCAAACTCCTCATCCCCAACCCCACCCCAGCCGGAGCACTCACCCCGCCCCCACACTTCCCCCTCAGTCCCCTCCTGCACCTTGAACTCCTGATTTCTGGCCCCACCTCAGAGCCCTCTCCCCCAACTAGGGCCCTCACCCCCTCCCGCACCCCAACCCCAATTTTGTGAGCATTCATGGCCCACCATACAATTTCTATTCCCAGATGTGGCCCTCAGGCCAAAAAGTTTGCTCACTCCTGGCCTAACCAGTGTATTTCAACCATGATCTGGAGGGAACATCTGCAAGGGTAAGAAAAGGGTTCAGCCTCCATAATGAATTCAGTCCTTGGCTTCTGCTATCACTGCCAGTGGTTGTGATGCCTTTTTTCTATGAACTGGTGTCCATTAGGGAGTGACCACCAATTTACAGTATTTCACATAAGGCCACCAGGCCGAGAAACTCTGTTTGCTATCCATCAAAGCCCTGATTTTCTCTGTGTTGTGCTGATACTGAGCCTGGCTCAGAAACTGTAGGGGATGCAACATACTTTGCAATGCCGTCCCCTTCCAGAACAGATTAGAGCAGCCCTGATAGCTTTCCTGGCTGCCAAGTGTCCTATGAGCATAGATGATTGCCACAGGTCATACCCCGAACCAGGGGTAGACTGGGATTTGTAGTGGGGGGAGAATCTGACTTCAGATACCTTGGTTCCCTTAGTGCTTTGCAGGGCCAGATTTAGGGGCAAGTGACCCAGGCAACTGCCTGAGGTGCCAGGCTTTGGAGGCATTGGGGTCGGGGTGCTGTTTTTGTTTTATGACTTTGATGCACGATTTGTGTGCAAATTTATCATTTTATATGACAGGGATAAATCATGCATGCAGATCGTGCATCAAAGTCATGAAATGGGCTACAAATGCAACAGAAGTAAGGTATCCAAAAGTTTAACAAATAGAGGGGGCACCATTTGGTCTAGGGTAAGCCCTGGTGCCTTGTTCTAACCACTAGGCATTGCTGCCTGTCTATATACATTATTGTATGCAGTGGTGGTGTATCTGTGTAGGTCCCAGGATATTAGATATATTTTTCATTGGACCAACTTCTGTTGGTGAGAGAGAGACGCTTTCCAGCTTACACAGAGCGTGTCTTCAGGAAAAAACTGTAAAAGGTGTCTCTCTCACCAACAGAAATTGGTCCAATAAAAAATATTGCCTCACCCACATTGTCTCTATGCAGTCTTCATTCAGTTAAGATTGTTCTGAAGCAGGCTGGATTATAGTCTCTGACAGAGAGTTTGTGTCGGGGAGAAGAAGGAGGGGGAGTGGATCCCATTCTGCTGGAGTGTCCCGGGGGGTCATTTTTCAGCCGCAGTCTCAGACAAGCTAGTTGTAGTTTGTCCAGAAGCCCATTCCACTTACAGTAAGATGGCCAAAATTATTTTTTTATCTCCGGTTATTGTTCTTAGCACACTGAGCATGTTGCCTGCAGCCCCTCATGTTCCTCATTACACCTTGTTCCTGTATTTCCCTTGACTTTTAGCTGAACCCAGCGCATGGCAGCATTTCCCCGCAATAAAAATCCACACTTGGGTCCTGTCCCTGATGGACTGGAGCAACCCAGCCAGCCTCTCTTGCTGGCCTCCTGCGGAATATAAATGGGTTATCGTCGACACCTAGTGGTGCAGAGCTACTCTTACACCGGGAAGTTACAGAGAGGGAGTGCCGCGGAGAGACAGAGATCGGGGCAGCAGAGAGCTGGTTTCCTTCTGACACTGGATGCTCCTCATCAGTTTTCACGCCACACAAGCCCTGTATTGTGCTCGAGGAAAACACAGGGGAAAGGACGATGGCACCACCATTTCTGGGTGATACCTGCCTGGGATTTTAACCTTCTCCCTCCTAGCACATCAAAAACCAGCCTTTGCCAAGGTTCCCAGAAACGACTTCATTGCTTCTTGCTAGCCGGACAGGTGCAGGCAAGTGCAGTTCAATGCGGGCTTGGGGATTTCTTCAGCACGATCACGAAGTGTATATGCTCTAAATGCCTACAGTACTGAGGACTCTTGCAACTTCTTATGTGATGCATTTGCACAAAGGGAGAATTCCTCATTTAAGATGGGTAATAAGCAAACGATATTTACTGATGAACAGCTAGATGCTTATCAGGTAAGATTCCTAATTCTGCATTAAGGAGAAGGGGGTGATCTGAATGTGCCGCTCTGGTTTTTGATGTATGATCCAACTTAGCTTATAGGGACATGTTTATACTTTACTGTCACTCTCCCTCACCTCTTATACCTGTTAATTAGACAATTAGTGTGGGTTTCCGCATTCATATAAATCCAGTTCCCTATCCGGGTGCAAAAAGAACTCTTCCCCCTCCACCGAGAAGAGGAATCAAATCCCAGACATGGAAGGCCAGGAAACAGAGATTAAAGTTTGTGACCACAGTGATAAATGGGAGGTTTTAGAGTGATCCTTGCATTGAGCAGGTTTTAAAGAAGAGATTGTATCAATCAGACACACTTGCACTTCATGTCCCTGATCCCTTCAGTGGCAAGGAAATGTATACAGGTCAGTTTAATGTCTCCTAACAACTGTGTACTGCACTCACTGCTCTTCAAAGATGTAGAGAGGTGTTTTAATTTTAATCCGTTAGATACGGTTGCCCTAGGTTTGCTCACACTTCTGGGTGGAGATATTCCTTCTCCCCCTGACAGAGAGAGATCTGCATTTTGGGAGCAGCACTCTCCAGAAGTGACAGTTTTTTTACATCTTTTTGAATACAGCATGTCACCTCAGTTGCATTTTTCTCTGCCCACTAAAGTCTTTCCCCATCTCCATTCACAACATCTCAGCACACTGCAGAGATGCCTGAAGCAGAGTGGGGAGCTGCCCACACTAGCTGGCATCTTGCACAAATCCAAGAGAATAAAAGATGACAAAATGTAAAATAGGAGAAAGCAGAGAAAAGGGGGAGCTGTATAACCATCCTGAGAGGTATAGAGGGCCGGCTGCTCTGTTTTCTTCCACAAAGGGTTAATAACATTGCAACATTCAGCTTCTCTCCTCCTGACCCAGGACCTGATCTAAAGTCAATAGTCTTTTCACTGACCTCAGTGAGCTTTGGATTAAGCTTTAAAATGGAATGCATAATTTCAGAAACTAGATTTATTTAGAACAACCCCAGATGGGGACAGTCTCAGATTTCTTAATATTTAACAAATACTGAAGTAGGCAAATGGCAATGCTCTTCTATACTTTGCCTGTTACTTCTCACCTTAAAACAGCTCTCCCATGGTGAAATCAGGATAGTTTCATAATACAATATGAGAATAAATACATTCACACACTGATCCAATATCCTGACTGGATTCCTCCCTTTCATAATGTCACAGACGTGTGCTTTGTCATGTTCATATAGTGATCACAAGCAGCACACGGGGAAGGCTCATTTAACCTCACTTAGTTGCTGATCTCACCCCAACCTGCCATCGGTCATTCCAGTATATTCTGTAGCCTAAGCAAGCTTAACCATGGCTATGTTTATAGCAATGCTCAACATGCTTCAGAGAGGGAAATCAGAGATCTGTAAAACACCTAATGTCTGTATTCCTACTACCAATAAAAGTGAACACAGAGCAGAGACCCAGCTGCAGTAAAACAAAACAAGACCTGAATGTAATTAACATTAACATCTTGGCACAAGCTGGCAAATGTTAGAGCTGAAATGCCATCCTTAATTCATTACACTTCATCTAGAATTTGCAGCCCATACCTTTCATAACATCAGGAAATTTATCTCAGACCCTTGCAGTAGCTAGGCACAATAGGTTGAGTTAGCCTATGGAATTTCTCTTCTGCAGGAGGTCATAAAATTAATTAAAGTCACTGGATTTTTAAAAGGGCTGGATAATTTTATGACCAGTAATAACATATGTTTTTATGTATGTTAAGATGCGGGCACTTGAATCTCATGCTTCAGGACATCAGCTAATCACCTCCTGGGTCAGGAAGGAATATTGTACAATTTGTACAAAAAAAAAAAAAGTATGTATTACTCACATACACTGTGCAAATAGGTAGGCAAAGTGTTTTGTTGCTTATTTGCCTTCTCTGGAGCATCAGTTATTGCACATTGGTGGGAGCATGAGTGAAGGAGCAGGAGACCCTATCCTGCTTATCTCACACAAGCAGTCTCATTGACGGTAGCAGGGCTATCTGCATGAGTAAGGCAAACAAGATTTAGCCTAAGATGGAGTTTCAGCCTTTTCCTTTGAATATCCCAACTTGGGTAAATTAATTGCAGCTTCCAGTTTACTCAAGCAAAAAGCCAAATTCCCTGTGCTGGTTATTCCCATCTGTGGGTAAAGGACTTCTGTGATACCTACCCCAGAGCTTCCTTTCCATTCTTCTCTGAGGGCAGATTCAGGGGATCAGTGTTTGGATCCTCTAGATCTGTATGGATTTTGGGAACACCACTATAGCCCTGGGGCATCCACACAGAGAATTCTTTCTTCCACACTGCATTGTGTTCTCCCACTCTTCACTCTGGCTTCCTGCTGACCCTAGATCCCTGAACCACAGGAGCCATGTGGAGTGTTCCACAGGGATGAGGAAGAAGCCACATAACTCCCTGCATACTCCAGAGTAATTCCATTGAAGCTGAAGATTTACATCAGCATAAGTGGGGCAAGGTGTGACCAAGAGTATGCAGTAAGTTATGCAGCTTTTCTGTCATGTACTTGGCAGTGGCCCCATGGTTGCAGTAACTTACATGCTATGCTGTGTAGGTTTGGGGAGGTGGAGAATAGGCTGGAGACCTGCTGACTCACCTGCCCCCTTTCCACCGTTGAAATTCTTCAAAGATGTCTCTGTTGTGCTGGAGGAAGGGGAGCATGGAGCATTGGGCCCACAGCTTTTTAAAATATGGACTTTCCATTGTTTGGAAACAATGGGCGGGAATTTCAAAGGGGCCTAAGAGAGCTAGGATACCAAATCCATTGAGCCTAGGAGTTCCAGATCTACATAGAAGAGCCTCGACCATTTGAGCTAACAGACCAATTCCTTATAGTCTATGGTGCATATAGATTAGAGTACTCTTGATATGCACCTGTGTGCATGTAACTCACAGATGGTCTTTATAAAAGAGAGAACTCACCTCAGCAACATCAGGATTGTGGATTAAGAACATTACTCATGAAATGTTGTAAAAACGTTTAAAATGGACTTTGCAACTGATCAATTCTTATTTTGCACTTTTGGTAATTGGAATTAGGTAGCTTTTTTTCCCCTCCTTTATCTGTCTAGGGCCTAGGCATTTGTACCATACGCATCACAGTGGCATCTGAATGACTCCTTGGCAACTGAGGTATTGCCTTTTTATACATGGTACTTCAATAGAACTATACCATATATGCTTAAGGAGTTGGTCGTTTAGCTCTTGCTTTTAGATCCAGAAATTTTGGGTTCAGTCATCCACAAGATGATCCCTGTGTCATTACACTGTATAATGTGTTTTAAGGAGAAGTTTTTATAAGTCTGGAGATGAATATTTGACTGAAACTGTTTGTAAGAGAGCTATGTAGTGAGACTTGATCATATTTAAACCTCTCCATCTCTTATTTTAGTGAAAGATGGAGGCAAATTAACCATCACAATTCTACAAAGCTACAAATCTCCTAACACGTTCTCCTATCATTTGGCAGCCTTTATTCCCTTAGTGTAGTGCACGAGTTGACAATTCTTTAAATGATCATAAGCACATTGAAAAGCTTTGGAAATTTAAAGGAAATGGGCTTTTGCACAGATTGGTTTCCCAGCAGAACTTCATGTCAATTAAAAACTATATACTAATAGGAAAATTAATCCTACCAGGGCTTTCTGCTTTCTACTGCCATTGCCCTATGCTCAGGTTAGTGAAATCATTTTAACATACAAATGCAAAATAGAAGTAAGGTCTCAAGGAGAAAAGAGTAAACATTAGTCAATAGAAAAGAAACATTTCTCTAACAAAGTGTATTTTAAGATTGAGCTTTTAAAAGCTTCCTAAGGGGCAGTGAACACTCAATTTCCATTCAAATGAAACCCCTGGTGGCTTTGAAAATCCCATTCTCTGTGTCTAAGGGCCAGATTTTGTCACCCGTACTCACACTGAGTAGTATGTACCTGACATGACTTTGTGGGTACCCCCCGTGATTTCATTCAGACCATTTGTAGGCAGTTGTCTACACATGCAAGCTCTTCCAGAAGAAGGTAGGGTTTGAATTTAAAGCAGAATAGCTATTCCAGAACACTTCCACTTTCACAGATAATTTGGAAAAGGGCACTCTTATTCTGGAATAAGAGTGTCCACACATGGAGTTATTCTAGAATAGCTATTCCAGAATAACTCCATGTGTAGAGATGCCCTAAAATAAGCATGTGAGGAGTCCTGGTGTCTTCACTGGAGTCAGACTATATATATATATATATATATATATAGACACACACACACACACACACACATTTAAAAGGTAAGTATATATTTAAGTGTTTTGATGGACTGGAGCCTTAGTCAAGATTATGCTTGCGAAAGCTGCCACATTGACAACCTGGCAATCAAAGTCTTATGTCTATGGACTGAGCATGTCAAGCTCAGGCAACACCACTGTAAGATTTCTTTCACTATACAGCTAATCCGTGTCAGCCCTCAGTTTGGGGGATCACAGCTGTGGTGGGAGGGTGGTTCTTTCTTGTGTCATTGGCCTTGAGGCTGACACTTCCAAGTTCCAGTTGTGATGTGGGTAGGGGTGAAAGTAATTTAAGGACTTACCGGTACTCCGAGAGTCCTTAGGAGGGGCGTGGCCTCTACCAGAAGAGGCGGGGCCTTTAAATCCCCAGGCTTTAAATCAGGGTTTAAAGGGCCTGGGGCTGGGGCTGTGGTAGCAGCAGCTGGGAGCCCCGGGGTCTTTAAATCACCCCCGGAGCTATGAGCCCCAGCCTCTGGCAGAGCTTTAAAGGGCCTGGGGCTCCGCTGCAGTAGCGGCAGCCGGGAGCCCCTGGCCCTTTAAATCACCGCCAGAGCCCCACCGTCGCTACCCCAGGGCTCCAGCAGCAGGGCTCGGGTGGCCATTTAAAGGGCCCCGGAGGGTAGCGGTAGTGGGAGCTCCAAGCCCTTTAAATCGCCACCCAAGCTGCGCTGCCAGAGCCCCGGAGTAGCAGCGGCAGCCGGCAGCTCGGGCAGTGATTTAAAGGACCCAGGGCTCTGGCTGCTGCTACCACCCCGGGCCCTTTAAATTGTCCCCAGAGCCCTGCTGCCGGAGCCCTGGGGTAGTGACGGTGGTGCTCTGGCGGCAAGTTAAAGGGCCCGGGGCGGTACCAGTGGTTGAGTCCCTGGCCCTTTAAATTGCCGCCAGAGCCTGCCACCACTACCCCAGGGCTCTGGCAGGCTCCAGGGACGATTTAAAGGGCCCGGGGTGGTAGCGGTTACCGGAGCCCTGGACCCTTTAAATCGTCCTCAGAGCCCTGCTGCTGGAGCCCTGGGGAGGCGGCGGTGGGTCTCTGGCGGCTATTTTAAGGGCTCGGTAGCAGCTGCTGCAGCCCTGGATCCTTTAAATAGCTGCCAGAGCCCTTTCACCGATACCCCAGGGCTCCGGGGACGATTTAAAGGGCCCGGGGCGGTAGCTGCGTCAGGTGCCCCAGGCCCTTTAAATCGCCGCCCGAGCCCTGCCGCCGCTTCCCTAGGGCTCCGGCAGCAGGGATCTGGTGGCAATCTGCAGGGAGCCCCAGGCCCTTTAAATTGCTGCCAAGAGAAGCTGATCCCCCCGGTATGGCTCACCAGCTCTTACCGGTACGCCATACCGGGGCGTACCGGCTTACTTTCACCTCTGGATATGGGTTCCTGCTTGCTAAGAACTAAGCTGCAACTTCCAACTCATTACACATATGAGGAACAACTGTTAGCTTTTGACAGGGGTGAAAGTAAGGTGGTACGGGATGGTATGGCATACCGGTAAAAAGTGGCCACCAGTACCAGCCCCTCCCGCCTTACTTTAAAGTACTGCCGCGGCATAAGGACCCTGCTTAAAGCGCTGTCACAGCAGCGCTTTATCGTCGCTGCCCCTTTTGCCCCCCCGCCAGGCTGCCAACCGGGGGGCGGGGGCAGGAGCGGGGCGTAGCCACCACTGTACCGGTAAGTTTTCAATTTTACTTTCACCCCTGGTTTTTGATTAAGGCTAGCCAGAACTAGACTTGAACTCAATGTCTAGGGCTCTGAGCCAAAGCCCATAGAATGTAGTGGGTGTATCTTCTCTGAGTTCAATGGACTTTGAATCAGGCCCCTAGAGAGGAAAAGTACAATGGCAAACCCCTGGACAGATCAACTCTTTTGTAAAATAAACAAATGGTATCACTTCTAGTTGCAATATTATTCTGCCACAGGGGAAACAAGAAAATAAAATAAGGATTATAATCTACTGAATAAAGAAACATAAAGCAATTCAAAGTAATAAAGAAATATAATAAAGCAGTGTCAAGACCATATACTGGCCTCAATCTATACCTGGGTGACCTAAATGCAGTTACTGGCTCCCTGTAAATTAGGCTTGAACAGATCATTGGCTACTATGGTTCACTGGTAACTCTTGCCACTTGCTCACATTCTGCGCTTCTCAGAATCTTTCCATTCTGGGTCATGGTTCAAGCAGCAACGCATACGCTGGATGTCATAGATCTGTCATGATGGCGTCACTCAGAAGAAGTTGGACCACATCATCATACATGACAGGCGTCTCTTCACCTCCTGTAGAGTATATCATGGTGCAAAGTGTGCTGCAAATACAGACCAACAACTAGTGGTTGTCCGCATGGCATTGACACTCTGACAAGCAAGTAAGCTCTCTGCAATGATTAAGAAGTTTGACATCGAGGCACTTCTCTGTGTGCCAGGTTTAGCCAACAGGTTTTGTATTGATGTCAGCAATAGATTCTCAGCTCTAGCCGACCTGCCAGATGATGTTGAGGTTGCCTGGTCTCTTTTTACTTCCATCCTCCACTAATCCACTGAGCAGATGATCGGCTATAGACGCCCAGCATGCCGACCATGGCTATCAGAGGAGGCCTTCCAGACAATTAAATTGAAGGCCTCAGCCCGCCAGCACGGTGATAAGCGCTCTCATAATCAGCTGAAGCGAAAGTTCAACACCCTGGCACTCTGCAATCCTGAGGCATATTATAACCAAGTGGCGGATGATGCTGAATTTGGCTTAGTTAGATGAGGCTTAAAACCAGCATTCTGCACAATCCGCAACCTCAGCAGGCAAGAGATAGTTGCTACGAATGCCATCCTGAAGAACAGCCAACGCCATCCATGTAAATTGGATGATGACATCCTCTCACACTGGGTGGAACATTATCACAGCGCCCTGAACCACCCTCCAGCTGCCGCTTGTTCAGAGCTGGATGATTTGGCAGCCACTGTGGTTTTGGACCCAGACATTTGTACTGATGCACCAACGTTGGATGAAGTGAAGCCCATGCCATCTGCAAACTGAAAAATGGATGCGCAGTCAGTGCTGATGACATCCAGAGCTGCTAAAATGTGCTATTGACCATGTAGCTGAATCACTTCTGGCCATCTTTTGCCTGGTGTGGAGAACTGGAACATTGCCAACTGCCTGGAAGGACAGTATTGTCATCTCACTTTATAAGGGCAAGGGACCATGCAGTGAATGTAAGAGCTACGGGCCAATCACCTTGTTGTCTGTGCCAGGGAAGGTGTTTGCGCATGTTCTACTGGTGCATTTGGAGCCCTTGCTACATTGGAAGAGTAATTCCCAACAGTCAGGCTTTACGAGGAACAGGTCCACATTAGATGGCATTTAGGCCCTCTGCTTGTTGTCAGAGATACACCATGAGTTCAAGAAGCCCCAACACCCCCTCCCATGCCCCAACCCCCTGCAGGCCCCATGCCAACTGGACTATAAACTGGAATCTCAATGAAGATCAGAAATGACCGTTTATAGAGCTTCCGGTTGGTGAAGTGCCAGATAAAACAGCTTTTACCGTATATGCTAAGTAGTAATAATAATAACAAACAGTTGAGCCATTGGCTAATGTTAGCTTTTAGCTCAGACTATTTCACATCCCACATGTACTCCTTTGTAAAAACATTGGTCACTATAGGGTTAAAAGATCAATTGATAACAGCGAGGTACTGATCTGAAACAAAGTACTTTTATGGCCTACCAAGAAACACCATTTATAAAGTAAAAACAGGTCAGAAAGTTACATTTAATGATTTTTAAAAACTCTGCTTAACCCAATCATAAGTAGGGTACGTAAAGAAAATAAAATCTAATAATGGGGGGCTAGATAGTGCTACCCTCACTCACATTAGGTGGCTCCTTACTCCACAAGCAGTCCTGTTGAAATCAATGGGACTATCCATAATGGAAACTACTATCCAACATGAGAAAGAAGATCACAATTTTGTTCTTGGGCCCTGATGTTACACACATGAATAGCCTCTAGGGTTGCCAACTTTCTATTAGCACAAAACCGAACACTTTAGCCCTGCCCCTTCCCTGAGGCCCCACCCCCGTCCCGCCCCTTCCCCGAGACACTGCTCCCCACTCACTACATTCCCCCTCCTTCAGTGGCTCACTCTTTCCCACCCTCACTCCCTTTCACTGGGCTGGGGCAGGGTGTTGGGGTGCAGGAGAGGGTGAGGGCTCTAAATGGGGGTGTGGGCTCTGGGGTGAGGCCAGAAATGAGTGATTCAGGGTGTGGGAGGGGGTGAGGGGTTGGGGTAGGAAGTTGGGGTGCGGGAGGGGGTGAGGACTCCGGCTGGGGGTACTAACTCTGGGGTGGAGCTGGGGATGAGAGGTTTGGCGTGCTTGGGGGTGGGGCCGAAGGATTCAGAAGGGGGGGGGCTGTGGGTTGATGCAGGGGGTTGGGAGGGGTGAGGGGTTTGGGGTTCAGGAGGGGGTACGGGCTCTGGGCTGGGGGTGCTGGCTCTGGGGTGGGGCTGGGGATATGGAATTTGGGGTACAGGAGGGGGCTCCATGTTGGGGGGGCTCAGGGCTGGGGCAGAGGGTTGGGGCATGGGCTTACCTTGGATGGCTCCCGATCAGTGGTGCAGCGGGGCTAAGACAGGTTGCCTGCCTGTCCTTGCTCCATGCTGTGCCCCAGAAGCGTCCAGCAGGTCTGGCTCCTCGGTGGGGGAGAAAGGGAGGAGGCTCAGCAGCGTGTGCTGCTCTCACCTGCAGGCACCACCACCCCAGCTCCCAGTGGCCCCCCCGCTTAGGAGCCAGACCTGATTTTTAACGGCCCAGTCGGTGGTACTGACCAGAGCCGCCAGGGTCCCTTTTCGACCGGAACACCGGACACCCGGTCACCCTAATTAGACTCATTGACTTCAATGGGACTCATAGGAGGCAAACCAAGGTCCTGAAATCACATTTCATATCGCCATTGAACATATACCATACTAAATTACTTTTACTGTCCATCAGCTTCTGCCTCAAATTGCAGCTGTAGTCATTCAAAATAACAACATCAAAATCTTAAGTGTTCTTACGTGACATTCTGACAGCAGATTTTAAAGGCAAAACTTTACCAAAAAACAATGAATAAAAAGCAGTTTTGGCTTTACTACTGTAAATTATCTTGCTACAGATTTAGGTAATCTAAATGTTAAAGCCTGCATTGCACATTCTTAGTCTTCCAATCCAGCTTGTGTGTTTTTTCTGAGATGAATCAAATGCCCACTTAACAGCTACCATCATCAATATCGATCTAGCTGGCATTTTGATGGTCAGTTTTTAAAATTTGTTTGCAAATATAGACCCCAGTTCAGCAAGGTACTTAAGTATGTACATAACTTTAAACCTGTGAGTAACCCAGTTGACTTCAATGGGACCATGCATGCGTTTAAAGCAAGTGCTTGAATACCACACTGAACCTGGGCCATATTGATTTAGAACGATAAAATCAATTTCAATCTCACAACAGCTCAACCATAATCCTAGGGACATATTTTTATCTGTACAGTAACTGATTACATTTGTAGAACATTTGACGATCAAATCTTAAAACCCTACTGGAATCCCAAGAAAAATGACTGAATTATTATAGTTATGAAAAAAATCACTAATGGACAGTGTTGGTGGCAAGAACCTATACCCACTCACTTTGGGCAGACTCCGGTTAATTCAGGATGTGATTCCCTGATTGTGTCTTGGCAAAATCTTCTTTGCCTCAGTGCAGTACAATATAAATTTTGACATACTGTAAAAAATAATTAGGAATTTTCCAAAGTAAAACCTCTGGAATAAATCTTTTTAAAATTTTTTAAAACAGATGCAAGTGTTGCTGCATCAAATATTTCTTGTTTCTGGAGGCTGCTTTTGGAATTTAAATAAAATATATATTTAACTTTTAAGGGCCTGACCCTGTTCACATTAAAATCAGTGGCAAAACTCCCCTTTGGTTTCAGTAGGTGAAGGATCAGGTTCTTGTTACTTTTTGCCTCAGTTTGTCATTCTCTTCTGGAGTAATTGGATTTGATATGACCATTTTGCACGATTATTAGTTAGATAAGATGAATGAGGTAGTGTCTTTTACTGGACCAACTTCTGTTGGTGAGAGAGAGAAAAGCTTTTGAGACACACAGAGCTCTTCTTCAGGTCCTGCATACATGATTATTAGTTGTATTACAGTAGCACTTTGAGGTCCCATTGTGCTAAGTGCCATAGAAACACATTGGAGCAGGGACTGTCTCTTCCTTAGAGTTTATAATCTAAATAAACCAGTGTCGAGCCAAAGGGGGTAGGAGGGGAACTCGGATATACTTAATGAAGCCACACCAGGCGCATAAGTATAACCAGTTTTATTGCCAAAGTATAATAAGCTTCCCAGCCTTCATGCATTACTAAATACATGCTTTCCAGCAAGCAAGCATCAACGCTTACGCCTCTTCTGCTACGGACAGTCCCGGACCCTCTAGCCTTGTCCTTGCGGGCTCGTAGCAGGCGCTGCTCCAGCATGGGGAATTCCTGGGCACTCACAAGGCCAGGGTCCACAGGTGAGATTGTTCATCTAAAGCAATTCACATAGCTGTTTTTAATCATCACCTCCTTTTAAGGGGGGGGTGCATATTCACCTACAAGCAGGCTCTGGCAGGAAACGCTGCTGTTTTCTATTCCCACACTTCACAGTCTTGGGCCTCGCTTATCTCTTCACTTGTTTATTCAGTCCAGTGGCCGCATACCAGCCCAGCCAGTCAAAGCCAGTTCACTACTAGCTCCCGCCCCAAAACCATTCTGTAATAACAGCCCAAGGTAACTTGCGGTCAGCCCCAACAACCAGACACACAAAGAGTGGGAGAGCAGAGACAGAGGCCCAGACCTCAAAGGCATTTAGGCCTGGTCCACACTGACCCCCCACTTCGAACTAAGATACACAACTTCAGCTACGTGAATAATGTAGCTGACGTCAAAGTATCTTAGTTCGAACTTACCGTGGGTCTAGACGCAGCAGGCAGGCTCCCCCGTCGACTCCGCGTACTCCTCTCGCAGAGCAGGAGTACCAGCGTTGATGGCGAGCACTTTCGGGATCGATTTATCACGTCTAGACAAGACGCGATAAATCGAACCCAGAAGATCGATTGCTTACCGCCGGACCCGGAGGTAAGTATAGACGTACCCTTAGTTGCTTAATTCCCATTGATTTCAATGGGAGTCAGGCACCTATCTACCTTTGAGGATCTCAGCCAAAGTGACTTGTCCAAAGTCCCAGCAGCTAGTAGCGCAGCAAAGACTAGAATCCAGATGTCCTAATTCCCACTCTTGATCCCTACTCACTAGGCCATTCTGCCTTCTACTACTGTAGAATAAATCTTTCCCCTACATATTAGCTTTTAAATAATCACTCCAAAACCACACTGTGTTGAAGTTATGATTCATTTGGAGTTGATCCGTTGACTGCAATTGTGCCTCACTTAATGAATTAAAAGCATGCACATTTTCTACCATAATATTTGCCTGGTTATTTTTTATTCTTAGAATCCTCTAATTAAGAACTGACATCAGCTTCATTAGGGTGACCAGGTGTCTGGTTTTCGAACAGAACACCTGCTCGTAAGGGTCCCTGGTAGCTCCGGTCAGCACCATTAAGGCAGGCTAGACCCTACCTGTCCTGGCACCGCGCTGCATCCCAGAAGCGGCCAGCAGGTCCAGCTCCTAGGAAGGGGGGCCATGGGGCACTGCCCCCACCCTGAGCACTGGCTCCACACTCCCATTGGCCAGGAACCGGCCACTGGGAACTGAGGGGCGGGGCCTGTGGCAGGCAAGAGCAGTGCGTGGAGCCTCCTGCCTCCCCTGCCTACTAGTGTTGGACTTGCTGGCTGCTTCTGGGGCACGCGCAATGTGTCAGGACAGGCAGGCAGCCTGCCTTAGCCCCGCTGCGCCACTGACCGGGAGCAGCCCGAGATAAGCCCCTGCCCCAGCCCTGAGCTCCCCCCAAACCCAGAGCCCCCTCTTGCACCCCAAAGCCCTCATCACTGGCCTCACCCTGGAGCCCATACCCCCTCCTGCACCCCAACCCCCTGCCCCAGCCCTGAGCCCCCCTAAACCTGGAGCCCCCTCCTGCACCCCAAAGCCCTCATCCAGAGCCTATCCCCAGCCCAGAGCCCTCACCCCCTGCATCCCAACCCCCAGCCCTGAGTCCCCCCCAAACCTGGAGCCCCTTTCTGCACCTCAAACCCCTCATTCCCGGCCCCACTTCAGGTACTGCAACCCCAGCCCAGAGCCCTCACCCCCCCTGCACCCAACCCCCCTGTCCCAGCCCAGAGCCCCGTCCCACACCCTGAACCCTCATTCCCGGCCCTATCCCAGAGCCCTCAACCCCTCCTGCAATCCAACCCCCTGCCTCAACATGCAGCCGCCTCCCGCACTCCAAATCCCTTAGCCCTACCTCCCAGCCTGGAGCCCCCTCCCACACTCCAAGCCCCTGCTCCAGTCCAGTGAAAGTGAGTGAGGGTGGGGGAGAGTGAGCCACCAAGGGAGGGGGAATGTAGTGAGTGGGGGCAGGGCTTCTGGGAAGAGGTGGAGAAGGGGGCAGGGCCTTGGAGAAGGGGCAGGGCTAGGGTGTTCTGTTTTGTGCCGTTAGAAAGTTGGCAACCCTATTCATAATAAATATACCCTCTATGAAGCATGTGCAATATAAAGAGCAGAATTATACACTTGTAATCTTACAGGTTTATTTACCCTTAAATAATTGATGTGATAAATGTGCATTGCAGTAACCTCTCAAACCTGAAGCTTTAGTCTCAGAGCATCATCATCTTTGAATTCCTTTGTCAGTCATCCTGCATCCCCTTCTTGCTTTCCATAGCCCAACATGAAAATATTTGCCCCCAGAATTAGTGAATGGTTGGTTGTAAGTCACTCAGTGGGCTTTGCTGCTGCCATTCATAAACGGCAGGCTGCACTTTTGTGGCTGGCGACACCAGCAGATTCCATTGAGGGAATTACATCCTATGTACTCTGGGGCCATCTATCATGCTATGCTCTGAATGTACATTTGACATTTTTGTAAAAGTAAGTATCAGCATTTGCAGCACAATTATCTATCTCCCTAACTGTTAATGCTACTGAAAATTTACAAAGATGCAAATAATAGTTTACAGCAAGGTCTTACAGCAGGGGTAGCCAATTATTTTTTGTCAAAGTCCAAATTTCTTGGTCAAGATCCAGACTCCAGAGAAAATAATATTAAAAATTAATTATAATAATAAGTAAAAAGATTTCTGGGTCTGTTCAAAAGCTTCTGGCGGTCCGGATTTGGCCTGCAGTCTGCCTATTGACTACCCCTGGCTTACTGGACTGGGAGAGAAACTATTTGCAATCATGTCAGTGGGTCATTGCATCTCAGTACCCCTAAGGTCTATCACTGTGTTAGTATGAATCCTCATCCACCAGCTGTGGCACATTCATGGACACAGACTAAAGCCCCTTCTCTCCCCTTATTATAATAACACATACAGCAGCCTCTAGAGTGTGTTCTGTGTATCACAAAGCACTTTCTAAAATTGGGTAGAGACAATTAACCTCATATTATAAGCAAGGCTGAATGACTTGCCCAAGGTCACATACCCAGTCAGTAGCAGAGCCAAACCTGATTTGCTAACTCAGTGCCTTATCCTTTATACCATAGGGCCCTTATAAACTTGACTAGTTCAGTTCACCTGCTCCTTATTCCTCTCCTGAGCATAGAGTCTTCCATCTCCCAGGATTCTCAGTTAGCATGTGCATCCACACAGTAGCACTCTAATCCAGATTATAGCTGCATTTAAATAAAATGCTGTTAAATTTTATTAATGGAGATACCCTATCTCCTAGAGCTGGAAGGGATCTTGAAAGGTCATTGAGTCCAGCCCCCTGCCTTCACTAGCAGGACCAAGTACTGATTTTGCCCCAGATCCCTAAGTGGCCCCCTCAAGGATTGAACTCACAACCCTGGGTTTAGGAGGCCAATGTTCAAACCACTGAGCTATCCCTCCCCCCTTAATTTAAGGACTAGAGGAAAAAATGCCTGAAGCTAGCAGGAGGCATTTACATTTAATTTCACCTATTCACATGCTCTGAGAAGCTATGCTGGAAAGGTCTACAATTTACAAGGCCTAACTACAAAAGGTTAAAGGGGTGCACTTGTGGACCTTATGGAGGTAATGTGCAGACTTGTTCTCTCAGTGAGTAGCTCATGACCTGTCAGGACACCTTAACTCCAGAAAGAGTGTCAGTGAGGGAGACCCTTGTGTTGAAAGTACCCTAAAAGCATGTCTGTTCCTTAGCTTGGCCTTTTTGCTTTCCCTTCAAATTGTCTGTTTCATGACTCCTTGGAAAACTTCTGCAAAGCTGGACCAAGGGCTCTTTATCATAGGGATTCAAGGCTCTGTCCTAACACATGCAAGATGTATCCTGTGAAGGGCACTTCTCTGGCCATATAGTGTGCTGGATAGCTCATGAATAGTCCTTAAAAATCTGTATACGGAGCATGGCACCCCGAGAGTTCATTAAGGGCTCTGCTAGCTCTGGCAAATCTAGAGACACTCTGAACCTGACTCACGACTGCCTTGTCACTTACGTAAATGTGTAAAGTGCAGGTAAAACACTGCCATTCTCACTTGGTGATGTTTTACACTCACTTTGCATGAGAGCACTGTAAATAAGTACAAAAAGGGTACTAGAGTATCAGGCCCAGTAAATCTGCTCATGGTCACAGTAAAGTTAATGGCAAAACTTTCATTTCCCTCATTGGCAGCAGGATTGAACCCTATGTCTACAATTCAAGCTTTGAAACTTGACATCAGCCAAAGGTCTTGTGTGAATCTGCTAACTCAGGGATTCTCAGACTTTTTTACTGGTGACCCCTTTCACACAGCAAACCTCTGAGTGCGAACCCCCCCCTTATAAATTAAAAACACTTTTTTATATATTTAACACCATTATAAATGCTAGGGGCAAAGCAGGGTTTGGGATGGAGGTTGATAGCTTGCGACCCCTCATGTAATAACCTTGTGACCCCATGAAGGGTCCGACCCCCAGTTTGAGAAACCCTTGTGCTAACTGTACTTGTGCTGTAAACAGCTAAGATATTAATTGAACATTTATCTGTATTCTGCCAAATGCTGCAGTAGATGGTTTTATTCTTGGTGTCCAGACAGAAGTCTTCATTATTTCAAACTTCTTTTAATGCTAGAACCAAGAATTTGGATCCAAGTTTTTGAACTATCCCATTTTACAGCTTGGGTTGGAGTCAAAAGTCTCAACCCTGCTCCCACTGAAGTCAATGGAAGTGTTGCCATTCACGGGGAATTTAATGGACCTGATTCTCCAGTGGCCTTGGTGTAAGCATTCATAGTGCTCCTATGCAAACCGAGGACCAAGCGCTACCAGATTAGAAAGGTAACATCATATCCCCACTTTACTAACTGTAAATATGTATTATTAAATTACAAACATTTAGGTCTGATCTACACAGAGTTTTTGCACTGATTTATTAACAAAATCTGTTTAAAAACGATTTAGCAAAATTGGTGCCAAAACTGTTTGTAGACCAGCCCTTGCATTGAGAACATTAAGAATGCAAAGTAAAACACACAAAAGTTAGGAAATGCTAAATTAAGGTTATCCATGCAACCTTAATTCAGCCCTCTTGTACACATACTATTTTTGTCACAGAACCCTAGCTTTAACCAGGGCTTTATCCTGCATCGTGAAAGTTAATTGGAACTGTTGCTTTAGTTTGAAAGGGAGCTGGATAAAGTGCTCAATGCTGAGCTTGGACAGTAAATGAAGCAATTTTCTAGTCTGGGTTTTTTTTTTAACATTTTTCTTTTTAAAAAAATCCCAAAATTCTATCAAGTGCATTTATTTGTTAGACAGCAATAGAACTCTGGGTATCAGACTTCCTGGGTTTTCTGCCTTGTTCTAGGAGGAGAGTATGTTCTAATGATGAGACCGGGGGATTGAAATTTAGAACGCCTGAGTTCTATTTATAGTTCCACAGGAAAAGTATTTTCCAGCATTTAGAGCAAGGGACTAAAGTTAGGACTCTTGGGTATTTTTTTTTTTAATCTGTAGGTATCATAAAGGTAAGTATGCAGAAGTAGCCCAATTTTACTGAAAGCATATCCAAGCCTATAGATTTGGCATATTCTTTGTGAGAAGCAGTGTGGCTTAATGCAGTGGCTCTCAACCTTTCCAGATCACTGTACCCCGTTCAGGAGTCTGATTTGTCTTGCATACTAAGTTTCAGCTCACTTAAAAACTATTTGCTTACAAAATCAGACATAAAAATACAAAAGTGTCACAGCACACTAGTACTGAAACATGTGTGTCTTCTCCAGGGTCCAGGCACCTAATTAGTGTAGCCATGCCTGCGTGCGCACCTTAGAGGGAACTATCCGTGGACCACCTGAATGGAGCTCACTGACCACTGGTGGTCTGCAGACCACAGTTTGAGAACCTCTGGCGTAGGGGAATGAGGCCCTGCCCAATAGTAATGGTTGTATAGTGCAGAGGGTGGGATTGGAGCTCATGGCTGCCTGGCTCTCAGTCTATGCATTTTTTCCTAGGCCAAAGGGCATTTTGGTGAGGAAAGTAGGAGCAGGCACCCTTTTGTCAATGTTCTAAGCATTTAGAATTCTGTGTTCACTTTGAAGGGCTCTGGGATGCTCATTAAGGCCTGAGAACATGTACAATACAGCCTGGTAGGAAATCAGATTGTACCAGAAACTTGTGCATATGCACAAATGATGATTTTCTGTGGCTTAGATTTTGGCTAAATCTAGATAGATTTTCATAGGGGCAGCAAAAGGCACCTCTCTGATCCCAGGACTATTGCTCTGCTGAAATTCAACTTCCTGCTGCAACCTTGTCCCAACCTTGTGCACCCAGGAAAAGGTGGCTGGAATTTATCCCTGAAAGCATAAGATGGCTATTAATCCTCCCATGAGAATGGAAGAGAACCCCTCCCCCTTTTCTCTTAATCTCCCACCCCAAAAAACCTCTTTCAAAAGTCATCCAAATTAGGGTTATATTTAAGAATTGATCGCCTATGCTGAAAGGCCAGTACTTCTCTCTTGCTAATTAAGGTAACACATAATACACTACTTGGAACAAATTTCAGATTCTGAGCACATTTGAACAGACTCAGACTCATGACGTTTAGGCCTAGTGTTCAGTGTAAAGGTGATGGGGTATGGGGGAAGGAGAATTTTGAAAAGTTAATTGGACTTGGTTGGTTTATGACCAAAAGAAGCTCATTATATTCACTGCCCCAGTCAGATATACAGAAAAAAGAAATTTAATGGTGAAGGTGCATTAGCAGATAATGTGCACCTTTGGTTGTATGACATCTAACTTCTAAGGACATCAATGACCTTTCAACAGACATCTAATTAACTTTTATTTTTAAGGGCATTGGGACAGCTTGAATTGAACGTTAGGTCTACATAAAAGGAGGAGACATACTCTCAGTGGCTAAAGCATGTAACATTGTGCATTTCCTACTTGGAGAGCAGGATCTTGGTTCCAGAAACTTTCACACACAGAGAGCACCTCTAGTGGGTTGAAGGTAGTTCAGCATCTGTATAACAGTGGGGATCAAAAAGGATTAAATATTTTGGCCGGGGTCATGGGGATAAACTCTTAAGGACAAATCTTCAGTTTGTGCAAATTGTTATAACTTGGTTTACTATGGACATTTACACCAACTGAGGATCTGGCCCCTGCTTGTATGAAAAATGCCATCGGAGCTTCAATACCCATGCAGCACAGACTGGTATGTGGTTGTTAAGGTCTGATCAGAAAGACCCACATACAGTAATGTACATGGTAGTAAATGTTCTATCTCTTGGAAAGATGGGGTGATTCTATTGGGCTTTGAACTTCTAGTTTGAGGGAGGCTGGGTATTGCCAATCTAATACATAGACTACTAAACCCGTGTCGCTCCCAGCCCCATCCACCCTCCACTATGAAGGAGATAATATAATGTGCTAGTTTACTACTTATTCTTTCTCATTATATAATTTTCTGTATGAATGAAATCGCCATATGAAAATTAGATGATTCACCTCCACGTTTATCCCGGCCAAAAGTCTTTAATTAAATTGGAATTAAATTGCCAGAGTACCAGCCACTACAAAATTTAATAAAATTATTTACTATATGCCAGGTGGGATCAGCCAATCTTCTCAAATGCAAGACACTTTTTAGACATTGGGCTGATGTTTGAACATGCAGCCCTGAAATGAGTTTATAGACAGTGTGTTATGTAAAGTGCCTATATAAAGGGATGATGCCTTTGTTACTAGAGAGAAGCTTGAACCAAAATCCAGGGTGCAAACATCCATGAAGTTTCTACCAAAACTGCAGCTATCAACATGCCTAAACTTTGGGGTAGTTTTAATCTTATCCACACTTTGCAACTTGGCAAAGCCAGAGTCCATAGTCAGGAGCCCGAGCCAGTGGTCAAAACCTGAGGTCAGAAAGTGCAGCAAGTAAGGTATTAGGCAAGGAAGGGCTCAAGGTAGGGACAGGACCAAGGCAAGACTAGGTAGAAGGCAGGAGCAGCAGGAGCAAGGTAGCACAGGAGCAGGTACACTGGTGGGCATAAGTGTTGAGAAGGTAGCAAGCTGCTGCTCTTGCTGGCTTAAGAGCCACCCTGCTGGCCTCGGCAGCCAATCAGGTTGTGTGGCTAATCAAACTGCTGCTGCAGGCCAGCGGTACTGATGAGGCTGCCTGGAGTCTAGTCCTGCTGCAGGCCTTAATTCCTGATGGTTACATGGATGGCATTTTCATCCTCTGGACAGACAACCTAAACTCCTTCATACATTTCCACCATGACTTCAACAACCACCACCCCCATTAAAATTTCTCTAGAACATTCTCACATTAGCATCAACTTCCTGGACTCCACGATCAGCTTCAATAATGGAACCCTACAGACAACTATATCCAAGAAACCCACAGATCACCACACCTACCTTCACAGATCCAGTAACCACCCCAAACACACCAAGAAATCTGTTCTCTATAGCCAGCACTCAAGTACCACAGAATGTGCTCAACGAGAAGGCCTGGGATATACACCTTAATTCACTTAAAAACACCTTCACCCAACAAGGACACTCCATCAGAGAAGTAGGTCACCACATCATAGAATGGGCCACGCAAATACCCTGAGAGAACCTGCTTCAATACAAAAATAAAACCCCCTCCGATCACACACCTCTTGTTGTCACCTGGAACCTATATGGGATATCATCAATCAATTACAACCCATACTTGATGGGGACCACATCCTAAAAGACATCTTTCCTGAACCCTATCTTCTGGTCTTCAAATAATCCCCCCAACCTGTCCAGGCTCATCTCTAGAAGCAAACTCCCCACAGACCAGGACCCACGAACTGAAACTGGCACCAGACCCTGCCAGAAGAACAGATGCAAAACCTGTAGCCATATCTCCACTGCTATGATAATACAATACCCCCCACAACACACCTTTCAAGATCCATGAGTCTACCCATGCCTATCACAAAATGTGGTGTGTAGTAGGAAGAGGGCCTGAAACAGAAGCCCTTGTATCAGAGGCCTAGTATGAGGCCTGGGCTAAAGTAGTGGTCAAAGCTTTGCTAATATAAAGCAAAGTCAGTCATGACTAGAGGCAGGGCTTGCTCACAGGACCTGGCAAGAACAGGGCTGATATTGGAGAAACACTAGGGGTGGCTCCAGGCACCAGCACACCGAGCGCATGCCTGGGGCGGCAAGCCACGGGGGGCGGCTTGCTGGTCGCTGTGAGGGTGGCAGTCAGGCTTCCTTCAGTGGCATGCCTGCGGGAGGTCCGCCAGTCCCGCAGTTTCGGCGGCAATTCAGCAGTGGGTACGCCGAAGGCGCGGGACCGGTGGACCTCCTGCAGGCATGCTGCCAAATCCATGTTACCAGTGGACCTCCCGCAGGCATGCTGCCAAAGGCTGCCTGACTGCCGTGCTTGGGGTGGCAAAATACATAGAGCCGCCCCTGAGAAACACACATTCCTAAGTAGTGCTAGGCACAAGAATACCCACACAAACACATTCCAGAAGGATGGTGGCACCTAGCCACTGAAGGTATTGATCTGGGGAGCTAGGACTATGCTTCATTGACAATAAACCTGACCAAGTGCCTTCATACCTTAACAGATCTTGTGGTCATTGGACGGTTTGCTCAAGGTCTGCTGTGCCAGCTACTTGCACAGAACTGGGACGGCACATAGAGGGAACACATGCAGCCAAACAGCTAACAACATGGTGTACTTCTTCCAATGCACTAAATGCCCCAAATAACAACTATGTGGGTGAAACAAGACAATCACTCTTGAATGAACTTACACAGAAAAATGATAAAAGACAAAAATATATCTTATCGCCTGTGGGTGAACACTTTTCACAAAGTGATCACTCTATATCTGACCTCTCAGTCCTCATCCTCAAAGAAAATCTGCACACCTTCAAAGGACGAGCCTGGGAGCTTAAATTCACAACTTTGCTAGATACTAAAAATCATGAACTGAACAGAGTCACTGGATTTATGGCTTCTTACAATAATCTGTAAACCACTTAACCCCCCCCCCCAGCCTTTTCCCCCCTTTCCCCTCTCCCATGACTGGTGAGATGTTAATGGGTCACTTCATCTTGAATGGTCCCTTGAAATATGTTAACTACTTATGCTAAACAATCTGTTCTACCTTGTATATAGCTGTGACACTCTGAGTACATTTCCCAAACCTGAAGAAGAGCTCTATGTAGCTCAAAAGCTTGTCTCTGTTACAACAGAAGTTGGTCCAATAAAAGATATTACCTCACCCACATGACTCTCTATACCACTGTAAGACCCCATTGCTATTATAAAAATAATCATGTTCAGACTTGGCTGAGGGACATTGTCATGGCCCACCCTTGTTATAACACGGGATGTTTTTTTTCCTGGGTGCACTGTGGAAAGCCATGTAAAGGATGGGTTCTCAATCTGAGGATCAGCACCACCACCCCTGGATGGCCAGAGGGGAGTCCTGAAATATTTTTCTTTTTAACCTAGGGTCACAGTTTGGCAAAGGTTGAGATTCACTGATAGAAAGGACCCAGGGGAATGGAGAGCTTATCTTAGGAAAGGAGACTAAAAGAGCTTGGCATGTTTATCCTAGCAAATTGAAGGCTGAGAGGGGATATGATTACTGTCTATAAATACATTGGGGGATAGGGGTAAATACCAGGGAGCGAGAAGAGATATGTAAGCTAAAGGACACTGATGGCACAAGAACAAATGGATATAAACTGGCCATGAATAAATTCAGGGTGTAAATTAAAAGAAGGTTTCTAATCATCAGAAGAGTGAGGTTCTGGAAGAGCTTCCCAACAGGAGTAGTGGGGGCAAACAACCTAACTAGTTTTAAGACTGAACTTGATAAATTAGTGAGCAGGATTATGTGACAGGGTTGCCTGCAATAGCAGAGGACTCAACATGATGACCCTGGAAGTCGCTTCCAGTTCTATGTCCTATGCCACTGTGCTTTAGCTTAAGGCTCTAACAGGATTAAAACATGGCTCCCTAACATGAGTAAACCGTGCTTTTTTCTGTCCCCACACTCAAAAAGAAACTATGTTATAAAATAGCTGGGCCACCACTGTGTTTCCAAATCATCTTTAAATGTGTTTATTTCTGGAATATAGAGCAGCTTAAGTCATTCTTAAAAGGTAATTTTGTCTTTTTCATCTTTGCATCCACTTGCACATAAATCCCCCATTAGCTCGCTAGTTAAATAACAGTTTCCATGGCTTTCCTGAGTCTATATAATTACAGGAAGATTGCTAGTGACAGCATCACATTTATTTGTCAAACTACACCAGCCGTTCGTTGGTAAATGAAGTGTCTTTAAACTATACCTTGACAGTAGGTGCTGGAATTAATGAAGACTTAACCAGCTGGCTCTTATTTCACTTTGTGCAGTTCCCAGACAATGTGACATCACTGTCAGCAGCTCACAAGGAGCCCTCTGATTGTGCCCCTGTAACACTATTCTGTTACACAATACGGGAAAGGAGGAGCAGCCTCTCCTACCACTTCGTATAGAGAGGAGCAAGACAACTTAATAATTGATGGGAGCAGGCGTGATCGCCTACCTGGAAACCTGAGACAACCTAGAGGATGCTGCTACAACCAACTATTGCCCTTCCTGGAAGGAACAGGCAGTTGGCCAAAATGATTCTCAGTGCAGGAATTAAATGATTTTTCTTCAGGGGTCTAAAGAGCAAGAGTATTTGCTTCCCCTACCTGCTCTAATCAGGACATCTAACGGGTCAAACATTATTACCTTGCCACTAACTGACTGTGGAAAATGCAATATATTTTACATTATTTACATTAAAAGGAAAATAATTAAGGGCCAAATCCTCGTGCCAGCCTGATAAGCTGGGCAAGTGCTGGACACAGGAGTATGGTGGGGTGGAGCAGGAGGAACCCTCCTGCCAGGCCATGGAGCTGTGCTGCTGAGGCTCTGCTCCCTTCATGTGCCTCAGCCACAGACTGGAAGACCAGAGGATGCCCATTCCCTGTGTTTCCTCCCCAAACATTGCCCCTAGCCTCTTGTCCAGGAGAACCGTACCAATTATGTTACCAGGGAACCCTTCCTAGCTGTGGAGGCTGGGGCGAGATTTGCTCCAAGTGAATGACATTATAGGCCAGTCAGCCTAATTTTGATACCTGGAAAGATACTGGAATACATTAACAAAAAATAAATTTGTAAGCACCTAGAGTCAAATAGGGAACAGCCAGCATGGATTTATCAAGAACAAGTCATGCCAAACCAACCTAATATCCTCCTTTGACAGGGTTGCTGGCCTTGTGGATGAGGGGAAGCAGAATGTGATATATTTTGATTTTAGTAAGGCTTTTGACAGTCCCACATGACATTCTCATAAGCAAACTAGGGAAACGTGGTCTTGATGAATTTACTATGAGTCTATGCTGGAGGAAGGCGCTGGAGTAACAGAGCTGGTGAAGAGGAATTTTCTCTTTATCCACAGAACTGCACACTGCAGTATGGGCAGTGGCAGGTTATGTTTCCCCACAGTGCCTGACAACATAGCTCATCCTTTACCTCGTGTTGGATCAGCAAGGTGCTGAGCACTCTGGCCTCAATCCAGCAAAGCACTTGGGCATGTGCTTAGCAAGTGCATTGATAGATCAAGGCCAGAGTGCTCAGAACCACACAGGACTGAATCCCTGGGGAGCTTGCTGATCTAGGTGTAAATTTTCCACGGTCCATTCACTTGTTGGCCATTACTGAGACCTCCACCAAGGGCATCAACTAGAAGCAATGATGATGATGGGCTTTTTGCGGTATGGTCAGAAGTGCCAATCCTCAGGGGAAAAAAACCCCATTTCTTATGAATGTTTGTAAACTCTGACTAAAAAAAGAATCAGACATGGTTGAACCAGACAGCCCTCAGAATCACCATGAGCTCTGGCTGCTGTGCTTGGTTGTAGTCAGCCAACTCTGCTTTGAGGTTTAGTAAATTATTTCCATCTATGCAATGGCTTGTCTCTCCAAATACCATTGGGAAAGTGGATTAATTTGTAAGCTCATTGGAGCGGGACCATCTTTTTGTTCTGCGTTGTACGGTGCCTAGGATAATGGAGACCTGGTCCATCACTGGGGCTCTTAGGTGCTACCACAATATAAATAAGTATTAATAATAATTGTTTGCTATTTAGTTTGCTGTGTATATTTTGCAGTAAAAATTCAAAAGTTAAAAGACAGATTCCCCCCAAGTCCATTTATTGCATGTTTTTGGCACAGAGATCTTATTGGTCTTAGTCCCCTTTCTAGTCTGGTCATCTCACAATTCTGAGGCTAGCCTGAACAATGCCACACAAAGCACATATAGCAGACATGATATGTTTTCTGATGTTTCAGTCCATCAATAAATAAAACCCTTCTGACAGTCGCGTTCTCAGTTTTAGGTCAGTTCACATTTCAGTTATTTTACAGCCTACATTTCCCAACACCTCATTGTGAACCTAAACCAGGCTATGCATAAGATTACCTTCTTTTCAGGAATGTAGAAACCATTTTCTTGCAGTTGATAGCTGTATCTCTCTAGTACAGTAATGTGTTTTCTTTTTTAACAGGATTGTACCTTCTTCACTCGGAAAGAAATCCTTCGGTAAGCAGATCATACTCCATTCTTCCTTCATAATTTGTATGGAAAGGGCCAAATTATGCTCTCCTCACTCATGTGAGGAATCTCAGTAAAGCCAATGGGACTATTCATGTGAGTAAATGAGCACAGGATTTGGTCCTAAAATGTATCTATAATATACAAATGTATGAACTCACCAATACTCTACTAGCTAGGGAATCAGTTCTGCTACTGTTCTTATTGTCATACTGTTACATTGGCAAGACAGGTGATAGCAAAAAACAACTCTTGTAGTACCATGGCAGGGAAACTCAGGGAAGTCATTCTTCTGTTGAATGCCTCCCAACTTGTACTGTCATCTAAAATAACTTTGTAATTGCTAAACCTGCTCAGTTTAACCACTAAGGGCCCCATCCTTTCTTGTTAATGAAAGTTGTGCTATAGACTTTAGCGTGAGCAGAACAGGTGGGCCTGAAATTGCAGTAACATTAAAATGTGTTGGGTTATGGACAGCTTAATTTTCTTGAAGATACTAGGGCCTAATCCCATCCTTCTGAAGCGGGCAAAAATCTCATTGACTTCAGTGGAGGTGTTTTGCTTGCCTCAGTGCAGGATTGAGCCATACTGCGATCATCTGTGAGAAATGGCAGGTAAAAGGTTTTTGTCTTTGCAAATGTTAGGAGCTGTGTTGAGCTCATGAATAAATGTGTTCTGTATGGAAAACATTCTTTGCCTTTGCCTTTGCCTTTGCCTTGTGTCTGTAAAACTCCATGAGTCAAATGTTCAATGAGTTCTGTCCACAAAAGACTAAATGGCTCCATGATGAGTATACAGTTATTGGGAAAGTGGAGGTGAGTTTTAGCCAATAACTTGGATTATCTCTCTGTGCACAGAGGAAAGGATGCAGTCCTGCCCTGGGCTTCCTCAAAGCTACTGAGAGATGCATCCACTTATGCTGGGGCTGAATGTGTCCCAGGTCTCTACTGTCTTTAATTTATTATCTAAAATACTGCAGGGCTGTGGGAGAGCATTTCTGTGATGTGAATTGGCTAGATTGTGCTAGCTCTGAGCATGTGTGCAAGGGTGGGAATGGGTGCAAGGACCAGACAAACCCAGTCCCTGAACACAAGGTGTGAAAAGCTGTTCCAAGCTAGCACCAAGACAGGCACTAACTTCTTCAAATGTAGCTGCAACAGGTGTAGCAGCTGCTTCGCTCTCACCTTAGGCCATCAGACATTGAACCTTTCTCAGGTGCATACTGTGTTGGACTTGGTCACAGAGACCTCCTTGGGACTGTCACCGGATGTGCTGAAACTACCTCTGAACCCATTTTCCCTGCCAGCTTGGGACTCCAGAACCCTGTCTTGTTGAGCCAGACACTCTACTCCGCTGCAACATAGACCCAGGATCTGAACCATGCCCCCAAAGCTGCAGACTTTAACCAAAACTGCTCAGCAGGTTTCCTATCTACAGCACCCAGACACCCAGCTCCCAATGGGATCCAAACCCAAATAAATTTGCTTTACTCTGTATAAAGCTTTTACAGGGTAAACTCATAAATTGTCCGCCCTCTATAATACTGATAGAGAGATATGCACAGCTGTTTGCTCCCCCAGGTATTAATCACTTACTCTGGGTTAATTAATAAACAAAAGTGATTTTATTAAGTATAAAAAGTAGGATTTAAGTGGTTTCAAGTAATAACAGACAGAACAAAGTAAGTTACCAAGCAAAATAAAACAAAACACGCAAATCTAAGCCTAATACATTTAAGAAACTGAATACAGGTAAATCTCACCCTCTGAGATGTTCCAATAAACTTCTTTCACAGACTAGACTCCTTCTAAGTCTGGGCCCAATCCTTTTCCCGGTACACTTCTTGTTAGTTCCAACTCAGGTGGTAACTAGGGGATTTCTCATGACTACAGCTCCCTTTGTTCTGTTCCACCCCCTTTTATATCTTTGGCACAAGGCGGGAATCCTTTGTCTCTCTCTGGGTTCCCATCCTTCCTTCTAAATGGAAAAGCACCAGGTTTAAGATGGATTCCAGTGTCATATGACATGTTCACATGTCCTGTGAGACTTCATTACTCACTGGCTGGCACCCACATATACAGGAAGGCTTACAAGTAAACAGAGCCATTTACAACCAATTGTCCTGGTCGATGGGAGCCATCAAGATTCTAAACCACCATTAATGGTCCACACGTTGCATAATTACAATAGGATTTCAGAGTAATACTTCATATTTCTAGCTTCGGATACAAGAATGATACATTCATACAAATAGGATGAACACACTTAATATTTGGAAAAAACAGATGTAGGCTCAAAAATGTGGAATCCCAGCAAAGAAATAATCTACACTCAGTAGATTATAAGATTTGTAATGATACCTTACAGGAGACCTTTTGCATAAAGCATATTCCAGTTACATTATATTCACACTCATAAGCATATTTCTCATAAGCATATTTCCATAAACATATGGAGTGCAATGTAACACATGCCCCCAGAAGTTCCTGCTGGGATTAGGAGCTCCCTATTAACAAATAGGGAGGAACTCGTTGAGAATTTGAAAGTAGAAGGCAGCCTGGGTGAAAGTGATCATGAAATCATAGAGTTTGCAATTCTAAGGAAGGGTAGAAGGGAGAACAGCAAAATAGAGACAATGGATTTCAGGAAGGCAGATTTTGGGAAGCTCAGAGAGCTGATAGGTAAGGTCCCATGGGAATCAAGACTGAGGGGAAAAACAACTGAGGAGAGTTGGCAGTTTTTCAAAGGGACACTATTAAGGGCCCAAAAGCAAGCTATTCCACTGGTTAGGAAAGATAGAAAATGTGGCAAAAGACCACCTTGGCTTAACCACGAGATCTTGCATGATCTAAAAAATAAAAAGGAGTCATATAAAAAATGGAAACTAGGACAGATTACAAAGGATGAATATAGGCAAACAACACAGGAATGCAGGGGCAAGATTAGAAAGGCAAAGGCACAAAATGAGCTCAAACTAGCTACAGGAATAAAGGGAAACAAGAAGACTTTTTATCAATACATTAGAAGCAAGAGGAAGACCAAAGACAGGGTAGGCCCACTGCTTAGTGAAGAGGGAGAAACAGTAACAGGAAACTTGGAAATGGCAGAGATGTTTAATGACTTCTTTGTTTCGGTCTTCACCGAGAAGTCTGAAGGAATGCCTAACAGTGAATGCTAATGGGAAGGGGGTAGGTTTAGCAGATAAAATAAAAAAAGAACAAGTTAAAAATCACTTAGAAAAGTTAGATGCCTGCAAGTCACCAGGGCCTGATGAAATGCATCCTAGAATACTCAAGGAGCTAATAGAGGAGGTATCTGAGCCTCTAGCTATTATCTTTGGAAAATCATGGGAGACGGGAGAGATTCCAGAAGACTGGAAAAGGGCAAATATAGTGCCCATCTATAAAAAGGGAAATAAAAATAACCCAGGAAACTACAGACCAGTTAGTTTAACTTCTGTGCCAGGGAAGATAATGGAGCAAGTAATTAAGGAAATCATCTGCAAACATTTGGAAGGTGGTAAGGTGATAGGGAACAGCCAGCATGGATTTGTGAAGAACAAATCATGTCAAACAAATCTGATAGCTTTCTTTGATAGGATAAGGAGCCTTGTGGATAAGGGTGAAGCTGTGGATGTGGTATACCTAGACTTTAGTAAGGCATTTGATACGGGTCTCGCATGATATTCTTATCGAGAAACTAGGCAAATACAATTTAGATGGGGCTACTATAAGGTGGGTGCATAACTGGCTGGATAACCGTACTCAGAGAGTTGTTATTAATGGTTCCCAATCCTGCTGGAAAGGCATAACAAGTGGGGTACCGCAGGGGTCTGTTTTGGGACCGGCTCTGTTCAATATCTTCATCAATGACTTAGATATTGGCATAGAAAGTACACTTATTAAGTTTGTGGATGATACCAACCTGGGAGGGATTGCAACTGCTTTGGAGGACAGGGTCATAATTCAAAATGATCTGGACAAATTGGAGAAATGGTCTGAGTTAAACAGGATGAAGTTTAACAAAGACAAATGCAAAGTGCTCCACTTAGAAAGAAGAAATCAGTTTCACACATACAGAATGGGAAGAGACTGTCTAGGAAGGAGTACAGCAGAAAGGGATCTAGGGGTTATAGTGGACCACAAGCTAAATATGAGTCAACTGTGTGTGATGCTGTTGCAAGAAAAGCAAACATGATTCTGGGATGTATTAACAGGTTTGTTGTGAGCAAGACACGAGAAGTCATTCTTCCGCTCTACTCTGCTCTGGTTAGGCCTCACCTGGAGTATTGTGTCCAGTTCTGGGCACCGCATTTTAAAAAAGATGTGGAGAAATTGGAAAGGGTCCAGAGAAGAGCAACAAGAATGATTAAAGGTCTTGAGAACATGACCTATGAAGAAAGGCTGAAAGAATTGGGTTTGTTTAGTTTGGAAAAGAGAAGACTGAGAGGGGACATGATAGCAGTTTTCAGGTATTTAAAAGGGTGTCATAAGGAGGAGGGAGAAAACTTGTTCACCTTAGCCTCTAAGGATAGAACAAGAAGCAATGGGTTTAAACTGCAGCAAGGGAGGTCTAGGTTGGACATTAGGAAAAAGTTCCTAATTGTCAGGGTGGTTAAACACTGGAATAAATTGCCTAGGAAGGTTGTGGAATCTCCATCTCTGGAGATATTTAAGAGTAGGTTAGATAAATGTCTATCAGGGATGGTCTAGACAGTATTTGGTCCTGCCATGTGGGCACGGGACTGGACTCGATGACCTCTTGAGGTCCCTTCCAGTCCTAGAATCTATGAATGTATGAATCCCACAGGTTGTGATTTGTTGTAGGCCTGGCTGTAACTTCTTTGAGAAAGCGTTCCTCCCCAGTTGTGTACCCCCAGGAACGATATGTTATCATTACAGCTGGAAAGACATGTCATTTCTGTGTTCAATGTACCCTACAGAAAGCCATGCAGATAAAATAAAAATGAATGATAATTATATGTCCAGTCAAGGCTGCAGGACTCTCAGTTCTGCTGAAGAACAGCAACTTAGACAATAACAGAATTTGTCACAATTGGTACAGAGGAGTGAAGTGAGCACCAAACTAATGGACAAATTCGTAATGTAACTTTTAGAAATTGTTCAGTGATATTCCTGGGAGTTTGATATTGGGAGAAAGCATATAGCTTCCTGTGAAAATTCAGCCTATTTATGCAGACATGGCAGCACTGTATTCATCAAGAGCTCTGTAAAAATCAACTGATGTTGCACTCCTGTTGCACAGATTAATTTGATTCTCATATGCACACACACACACACTTTTATACACATCTCTAAAATGAACTTCTAATGCCACGTCCCTCTGTGGAACTCAAAGCACTTTACAAACATTAATGAATTAATTGTAACTGGACTACACTCCTGTGAGGGAAGTAATTATGATGATCTCCATTTTAGATAGGGGAAACTTAAGGACAGAGACAGGGCCAGTGCAAGGAAGTTTCGCGCCCTAGGTGAAACTTCCACCTTGCGCCCTCCCCACCTGCCCTGCGGCAGCTCCCCGCCCCCCCCCGCGGCAGCTTCTCACCCCCCCAGCCGGGGGAGCCGTGCGGCAGCTCCCCACCCCAGCTCACCTCTGCTACGCCCCCTCCCCGAGCACGCTGTTGCTGCTCCACTTCTCCCGCCTTAGAGCGGGGGCAGAGCAGAGGTGAGCTGGGGTGGGGAGCTGCCGCACGGCTCCCCCGGTTTTTTGGTGCCCCCAAATCTTGGCGCCCTAGGCAACTACCTAGTTCGCCTTAATGGTAGCACCGGCCCTGGACAGAGAAGATAAGTGACTTGCCCTGTTTCATACAGGAAGTCTGTAGTTAGGACTGAGACTGTAGATAGGACAAGGCATCTATAGTTAGGAATGAGTTAGGACTAACACACAGCTTTCTTGATTTCCACTCCTGGGCTTTAATCTCAAGACCATTCTCAGCAGCACAAGGGTGGAGAATGCTTTTGATCATTCCCATGTTGCTGAAGGAGGTACTGTATGTGGATAGAATCTGGAGAACAAAAGGCCAGAAAGTCTGACTTAATTTCTGAGGAGAATCTATTAAGAAATATTGATCGGGGAGAAGGCTATAAAACTCTTTAATAAGTTAGAGTCTTTGACATATAAGCTGGAGTTTGTTACAGCAGGCATCCTTCTGATGCACTCTTAGGTAACAAAAAGTTAAGTGGTTTACGTTCAAGGTTCTGGTCGGCTCTGAGTTCCAATTTCATAGAGACATGTTAACAGAAGGTCAGAATGTTTGAACCTTTTTTAGGTGTGGTGATTTGCCAAGCCTTATTCAAAGCTGCCTTTCTCTCTGGAGTCATTTCTGTCTCTCCTATTAGTTCATTTCTGAGGGCATGCTGGAAACACTCAGTAATAGAACCAATAGCCTGAGAAAATCATTGACTTCATCACAGTCAGAGATGGGATGAATTTCTGCTAAACATACAATATGCAGGATAGGCAATCCAGAGAGAAAAAATTACAGACCAATGAAGAATTCAGAACACCTGCATTAAAAGCCTGGCTGAATATGTCTCGGATGACAATCAGTACTAATGTGTCAACTAAATTTGTGGCAAGAATTTAATATTTGGAAAAAACAGATGTATGCTCAAAAATGTGAAATCCCAGCAAAGAAAGGAATTAAGGATTTAATTTTCTTCATTAAAGTTCTTATTCCCAAACTGCTAAAGCTGAACATGGAGAAGAATTTTTTTTCTTATCAGAGAAAAATTGCTTTATACCCAGCCCCCTCACAGCCCTGCACCAGTGACCAGCTTACTTCAGCTGTCTGTCCTCTGGGCTAGAATCTCAGCTGTGCCGAGTCTAGACTCACTGCAGAGTGGGAAAGAAAGGCCATCTTTGAGCTTCCAATTCTGGGGTATCCTTGGGTCAAAATGGCCCCCAGCATAATTTAGAGCAGCCTATGGGCTGTTCTAAACTATGCCATCTATAGTGGTCCCAAGGTAATCACAGTAATCTCAAAACTGGCAAATTGTAGCTATTATACATAATTTAGAACAACTTGTGTGGTCTCATTGCTCCTCATGGCACAAATCTGTGTAATATATGGGTTCATGAAATTTGAACAAGCACAGTAATGACTGAGACGCTAATGACATTTAACTGGATTTGAAAGAGACAAAGTAAGAGAGCAAATTTCCAAATACAGATCATGGTTAATATGTTATTGAAGGGGAAACCCTAGTTAAAACTCCTGATAGGTGTCTGTACAAAGAAAATATTTCTGCAATAGCAACTAAACAGCTGGAAAAATAGTGAAAATGGAATAGGTTCAGATGCTTATATGATTTACAAGCTCATTTGAGCAATTCTCTGGGTTATTATTGATTACCAAGCACATGTTCATTTTATGTGCTACTTGCTGATGTGGCAAGCAATTGAATCCATCCTTTGTTTCTATAAAAGTAAGGCTAACTGATTAATGTTGTCCTGCTCCAGCTGGCTGATTGAACCCACAGCCAATCTAACTGCATTGACAGGCAGTTGTCAGTGGTGATGAATCTCTATAGCGGCAATGAAGTAATTTGTTCAACAGCATCCTCCCACATGTTAGTGTTCTTATCTCTTTGGCCCACTGCCAGATTGGTTGCCTTATGGCATTGTCTAGGTCTCTAGTCCCTGTTACACTGACTGGGTCTCATCATACAAAGGATTTGTGCAGTTGTCAGTTTCTAGGCTCAGGAGGTTTTCTCCCGATGACTCTGAATTAATAATATTCTACTTCCTTGGAATCATAATCATCTCGATTTTTTTTAAATTACTTAGCCTTTGGTTTTAGGAAGGCCCCTTCACAACGATCCCTGTTAACATTATGTGATTTTAGTCTCACAATCTGGGAAGTATTACCTAGTGTGTTTGATCTTCTTAAGCCAGCTGACAGAAGGAAAATCTAAAAGATCATTTGTAGAAGATAAGATAGGTTTCTGCTTATTGTGGTCATTGTTTGTCTCAAAAACTTTTTGATATGTGCAGCCATATATTTCAGTGGACAACCTAGAGATAAATTGAAGCGAAGGCAGATGAATTACATCACTTTTGTTAAAGCAAAAGTTTTGTTTGGAGACTTTTCCCTATAATATTTCATTTAGTGAATCTAGCTTGCAGATGGTGATGGACTGATGACTCTGGGGACAGAGGTCTTTGTCCATAGTTAGAGAGCAGACAGTAACAATACAAGCTTCCTCATGCTGCCCTGTCAATGTGCCTGATCCCTGACCTACAAGGGAACGCAGGGACTATGGTTGAGATTCTCAAAGGTATTTAGGCACCTAATTCCTATTGAAGTCAATGGAGTTACATACCTAAATATCTTTGAGGATCTGGAATTTTACCCATTTAATCATTGGCCTATTCACTGAGACTGATAGAAGGAATGCAAATGTAATGGTGTTTTGTATGATCTGGAGCATGTGCACTATGACAGAGAACTGGACTGAGACCATCAACTTATTTCACATAAACCGTAGAACAGGGGTCAGCAACCTTTCAGAAGTGGTGTGCCGAGTCTTCATTTAGTCACTCTAATTTAAGGTTTCACTTGCCAGTAATACATTTTAATGTTTTTAGAAGGTCTCTTTCTATAAGTCTTTAATATATAAGTAAACTATTGTTGTATGTAAAGTAAATAAGATTTTTAAAATATTTAAGAAGCTTCATTTAAAATTAAATTAAAATGTAGAGCCCCCCGGACCAATTTCCAGGACCCAGGCAGTGTGAGTGCCACTGAAAATCAGCTCGCGTGCCGCCTTTGGCACGTGTTCCATAGGTCGCCTACCCCTGCCGTAGAACAACCTTTAAAATTAGTAGGGACTATTGGTCACTACTGACTTGGGTCAGATATGAATGAGCAACCTAAGGAGATAGGTTCTCTGTCGCATTATCACTTCCCTGATTCATCCAATTACTCAGCTATATTGTTTTAACCTACGGTTCAGACTGTGCTGTTGTAATGTCAGGATCAAATCACTTTGTTATGGGGGCATAAATACTTTTTGTCAGTAACCGTCTGCTCCATATAAGGTCCTTACAAACAATTTCTCATGTGCTTAACTTCAAGCTGGCAAGCAGTACCTCTGATGTCAATGGAATTACTCAGGCTTAAAGTTTAAGCATGTGCATAAGTGTTTGCAGGATCAGGATTTAAGAGAATGCATCAGGGGAATAGCACTGCACAGGTTTATTAGACAAAAGCCAAGGTTTTAATAGTGGTCTCTCATCAGCTGAGACACAGTAGCAGTTCATTTCAATGTTCCTGGCATTACAGGGGCAGAAGAGCCGCCAAAGTTACATGGAACAAAAATCTAGTGTCTCCTTGTCTTAGGGAGGCACAGTGACAATGGGTCTCCTCTCACTCCTTCTAAAAGGCTGGCAGGCAAAGAGTTAATTCCCTAAGTTTCCTTCTCTCTACTTTGTTGTGTGCTCACAGGGTTGGTTAGTATTAGGGTATGTGATGATTTTGTAAAATTTAGGCTCTGTTTCAGTTTTAGTTTTTGTTTAATCTAGGCGATTTACCTGGGAGGTAGGCACACACAAAAAGACTCAGGAGGAGGCAAAAGACAACCACAAAAGCATATTTGTCATGGTTAGTTTTGTTAAAAATCCTTCGTGCTCTCTTCTCTTTTGTGGAGTTTTCTCAATACGACTAAACTAGCGTGAGCATCACCCTTCCAAGCCAGTGAGTGGACTCTATTTCCCCCATGTAACATAGATGGTTACGCAACATGCTTATGTTTAGCTTACAACAAAATATCCAGTAACATACTTGGTCCAAAATTTAAATTTTGTGTCAACAAACCTTTACCAAATGTAAGAGCACTAGGAATGTGGGTGTGATTTTTGTAATTCTAATGGAAAACTTTTGCCTTCTTAAAAAAACTAAAACCAAAACCATTCCTCAGAGGTGTCTGCATCCCAAATGATGCAGTCTTGTGCTAGAGCATGGAACCTAAAATTGAAACTTGTATGAAGGATGCAGAGTTAATTGCCACTTTTGAATATATGAGTAACAAAAAATTGTATTTGATTAGATAGTAAGCTCTTTGGGCAGGGGATAGTCTTTTTGTTTGTTTGTTTGTTTGTTCTGTTTATACAGCGCTTGGCACAAGTGATCCTGTTCTCTGAGTGGTGCTCCTAGATACTACAGCAACACATAGTAATGATATTAGGAAAATTGGAATTGCCATAACAAATCAGACCAGTGATCTCTCTAGTCCAATACTTGGTGTCCAACAGTGCCGGTGTCAGCTGTTTCTGTGGCAGGTGCAAGGAACCCCGCAATGGGTAGCTATGGAATAACTTGGCCCCAGGGAAGGGAGATTGGAAAATAAAACGTTAGTTAGATGCTTGTAGATTTCAAGGCCAAAAGAGAACTTTATGACCATCTAGTGTGACCTCCTGCATAGCACAGTCCCTACAATTTCACCAGCTGTAACCTGCATTTAGTTTAACAGGGATGGTTTGTGATCTGAAGCATGAGGGTTTATATTCCACTATTGCCAGCCCCAAACATTGAAAAATCACGAGTTAGAGTCTAAAAGATCATGTGATTTCTAAATACAAGGTTTTTGGGGTGCTTTTTATTCGGTTTCTGGTTTCTGAGCTTTTAGAATTTACATTTTCATGCTTTTCCCGCAACCACAAGGGCTAGTAACTTTTTTTAAAAATGAAAGTTGAGATTCTCATGTAATAACATGACTCCAGGAGCTGGGGCTATAAGAAAATCAACAAATATTGTGAGACTCTTGATTCAATCATAAGTTGGCAACACTGATATCCCTCCCAAAACTCTTGGTCTTTTAATATCCTTATTATAATTCTGGACATTCTTAGCCATATAAATGTCCAGTCTTTTTGATTAGTTTTTCTTCATTGTCCAAGCTCAGTGAAATGCAAAAATTAAACAAGCAGTGAGAACTAAAATAGATCTTTAAAATACTTTCATCTAGAACAAGGTAAGATGTCAGTAGTACAGGGAAGGAAAATTGTTTTAAAATAGGATCGTGCTCAGAATCCTTCTTTAATATTAGGAAGTCAGAATTTGTATATAATTATATGGAAACAATCTATGGGCTTCAGAATTATTTTCTCTTGCAACATGTATAAAGGCACATAAGTCTTAGCACTGTATGTTGTCAATATCACATGTACAGCTTTGTGTAGCAAATTACTCAACCTGATCTGGACAGTGCTATGGTTGAAAATTCAGGGCTAATTTATCAAGTATAATTGACCCTGAAGAAATCTGTGGCCTGTATTGCTTCTTATTCTGCTACTAATTTGAAAACTATAATGAGGAAAAATGACATACAAGTTCTTGTACTGCAAAAATATATGGTGATCTAATAGCACATTAGTAATACATAGTCACAGATAATGGATGAAGATGAAGAACAGACTCCTACAAAAAGCTGACAGGCAGCAGTTTATGTATCAGTACTCTGGGGGAGGAAGGGTTGGGTATGTGCAGTATCAACAAGATACGACCTCACTGAACATGGGGCCCTTGGTATTGATGGCAATAGCTAAGTGTCTAATTTTGTAAATAAGAGCCACAGGTTCTTTCTTTTTACTCCATCGCCCCTAGGGGTCTCTGGGGCAAAAGATCTCTCTTCCCCTCTGATCTGGGCATATTACATTTGCCTTTTTCAAACTTCTATAATTTTGGCACTTACTCTTGAAGAAAAATACCTAGTATTTCCCCCTGTAAGACATATTGTGATATGGTATAGAGGGGCTCATGGAGTCACTCCTCCAACAGAAACAGACGCCCTGTTCAGGGATCTACATGCAGATTGGGGGATAGAATTCACCTCCTAACCCCAGGGCAGGGCACGAGGAAGCAATCTAATCTAGTTGCAGAATACTAGATGGGAATCAGAAGACTGCGGTTCTGCTCCCTGCTCTACCACTGACTTGCTTATGTGACCTTGGGCAAGGCACTTTATCACTATGCTTTTCATCTTTAAAATGGAAATAATGAATCTTATACTCCTTTGTAAAGTGCTTTGAACTCTGTAAATGAGCTTTATAGTAGCTAGGTAGAATTATTTCTAACATACCTATCACCTAGATCCATAGGCTCTGCAGCCCCTAAAATCCCTAGGCTAGAATAGGAGCTCTGATTCTTGGGCACCCACTAGATAATGGTTTGTGGTCATCAGATTGGCTTTTATTGTGGACCATTGGCTACACCCCTTCCCTTTGCCCAAACTCTTTCCCTTATCCCCGGGGTGGAGCTTGTGTGGATCGCAGTTAAAGCACTGACAAGGGGTGTGAAGTGCACCTGATAGGTTGGATTGAAATTCACCACTCAGCAGATGGGTCTAACAAATCTTTGTTAAGGCAAAACACCAGCATTCAGGGATCAGTTAATTACAATTGGGCAGCACATCCGGACAATCTCACTATTGTCTTTCCAGCACTGGACAATTCACAGCTTCTACTTCCCTTTATTAAGCTGATTTTATATAGCTTTTTGGGTTTTTTTTTAATGCATATGTATTAGTTTCTCATTCTCTATCAGTTCTCCAGCCCTGTCAGTAAAAGTATTGTGCCAACTTCCAACTTTATGCCGGTCTTTTCTAGCTCTGTAGTTGCTTGCATCTTCTGTTTTCCTTACAGACTTGATTACTCTGCAATTTTTTACACATGCGGCACACTTAAGGTGACCAGACGTTTCGTTTTTAAAGGGACAGTCCCATATTTAAGCCCTCCTGCAGGTATCCCACTTTTTTCTTAGAAAAGGGCAAATTTTCCCAGATTTTCTGTCTCCCCCCATCAGTACTAGAAGGTCCTACTGCTGGGCGGATCCTTGCTTGCCAGCTGCCAGTCGACCAGCGGTGAGTAGCAGGGTCCAGTGACTGATGATGGGGATGGGTGTGCAAGGCTTATGGCGGGGCAAAGCTGCAGCATGTGGGTCCGGTTGCTCCCCCTGCTGCGTGCCGGTTCTCAGACAGCAGGAACCCGCCCCACATCCCATTTCCGGACAGCACTGGCTGTGAGCTGTGGTAGCTGGTGAGTGCAGGTAGGTGCCAGGCAGTGGCCGGTTACATGTCACCTCTGCTGCCTACTCACTGTCCGTTTACGTGCTCCCCCTCTTGCTGTCCTCTCCCTGCTTTGCCCCTTCACTGCCCCCAGCCCCACTGCTCCTCCATATCCCCAATGGTGGGGTGTATTCTGCTCCCAGACCCTAGTTTGAGTGCTGAGCTCACCAACAGCCTGGTCGGCAGGCTCCTTCCTTCCCCCACTACCTCTGGCTGGGCTGGCGCCCTGAGAAAGCCCAAGACCCTCCGGACTGGGGCACTGTCCATGAGGAGCCAAGCTCTGCATGTGCTAAAGCCTGGTACAGCACTGGCATGGGGAAGCCTCTTCACCCCTCATTTAAGCTCTGGAATGGCAGTGGGGAAGCCATTTCCAGCCTGTTCATGGCCCAACCCTGTAGGCTCCACAGCAGCCCCCTGGGCAGGGGCTTAGCACCCTTTTCACCTGCTCTGTCCCCTAGGCACCCTCCCCTGCTGAGCCACCTCTCTGGCCTGGTTTGCTGAAGCCCCTGCAGTCAGGTTCCCTGGGCCCTGGTGCACAAAATGCATCCTTAGGGCTTAACCCCTTCCTGCCCATGCTGTAGTCGGGGGACAGGTCACAGCTGGGTTCTGTCGGTGGCCAGCAGCAGCCTGGAAGTGTTAGCTGCCTTCTGCCTTCTGACACTGCGTGGGCAGGAAGGGACAAGCTGCTTTCAGCCATACGGGAGCAGGGGGTGGGTGGGAAGAGATGAATTCTGCAAAGACACGGGCCAGGTCATCCCTCCCTCCCCCGCCCCCCACCTGCCCCATGGCTGGAAGCAGCTCCCATCCCTTCCCTCCCACATAGTGCCGAAATGCTGCAGCTGGCCACATTCTGATATGAACCCTGGCAGAAATCTGGGGATGGGGGGCATGCAACCCTGCGTGCCCCCACACACGTTGCTTCAGGAAGACACGGCACCTGGTACCAGGGGAGGTGGGTCCATCCTGGGAGCCCTGCCAGGCATGGAGAGTGGAGAGCACCAGACAGGGAGGGTCGAGTCGGTCGGTCACCCCCCCGTGTGAGAGAGATGTACGGGAGTGTGTGTGTGTGTCACCTCTCCCCGTGTGAACCCTAAAGCTTTAAAGATAAGAAGATAAATAAAACTAATCCAACTATGCCGTATTTCTTTTTAACAGGGGCTCAGTCAACTTGATGTTAATCTGAATGTTTGTACTGCAGAGTGCTGATTGCCATTGAACTAGCTTGAACATGAGTAATTTTACCAGGGGTCCCGTATTCAGCATAGGGAGATATGGTCACCCTAGCCACACTACATATGGTCAAATTGTAAACCTTTTAAATCCCAACAGGCTTCTGTCAGGCCTAAATACACCTTCACTCCCAACAATAGGGAGCTGTCTACTCTTGTACAGTGGAGAACAGGGCCTTCTATGCCTATTGGTGAATCTTCTCCTATCTGGATAGTACACTGGTATGAACAGAAGAACATAAGAATGGCCATTCTGGGTCAGACCAAAGGTCCAATCAGCCCAGTATCCTGTCTACCGACAGTGGCCAATGCCAGGTGTCCCAGAGGGAGTGAACCTAACAGGTAATGATCAAGTGATCTCTCTCCTGCCATCCATCTCCATCCTCTGACAAACAGAGGCTAGGGACACCATTCCTTACCCATCCTGGCTAAAGCCATTAATGGACTTAACCTCCATGAATTTATCTAATTCTCTTTTAAACCCTGTTATAGTTCTAGCCTTCACAACCTCGTCAGGCAAGGAGTTCCACAGGTTGACTGTGTGCTGTGTGAAGAAGAACTTCCTTAAAAGCTCTCCCTTCAAATCTAGGGCTTATAATCAATAAGCCTCTTACTGAATCAGCTGATGGAGGTTTTTTCTTTCTGCTGAAAGGCTGGATGGCTAATGGATTCTGCAGTACCATTGATGTCCTTGCTTAGTTTTCATTTTGGGTTCAGTTCCTCTCTGTTTCCAGAATCCTATCATTTATGCCAATGGTAAAACCAATATGACCTCTTTTTAAAATTGAACATAAACTAGCAGCTGAATTTGTCAATGTGAAAGTCTTTGGGAATGCTCAGGAATCAGCTCCCTTGCTTGCCTGCTAGGCTAACTTGCAGTAAGCTGTCATGGCTATGCTTGCATCTACTCCATACAAGAGGATTCAATGTGCTTTCCAGTTTCATTCATGCAACAACTTGCGATGGGCCAAATTCACACCGCCCCTCTTACACACACATAACCCAAAATAGGGGGCCTGGAGAGGAAGTGCGGGGTACTCCGAGCCCTACTTCTGGCTTCATCAAAACCAGTTCAAGCTCTACAGTTAAAACTGTGGAGTGGGAGACTGAGTCGAAGTGGGGGCTGGTGCAAAGGAACAGGATTGGCTCATTCATAGGCTCCTTGATGCACCCCTCCCCCATTTCACCAAGATCATTCCAAGCCATGGTAGAAGTAAAGGGATTGGAGGAGAAGGCCTTAAGTTCACAGTGGCTGCTTTTACAGCGTGGACAGGACAAGGGATGAGGTCAGGTCAGGACAAAGGCTGAGGCTGAGGCACCACTTCTCAACACTTTCCACTAGAGCTCCTGTGCAGTCTCAGCCAAAGATAAAGTTACCTGCCTGGCAGAGAACCTACAGGAAGGCGTCAGGAGTTAGCGAAGATGGATTATCTCATAGCGAAGGTCACTGAACTGAGACTAAGGAGGTCAATCCTTGTGTCTGCCATAGATGTCTTGTGTGACCTTGGACAGGTCACTGAATCTCTCTTTGCTTCTATTCTCCACCTATAGATACGGGGATAGATAATACTCGCTCTGTCTGGCTTGTCTATTTCGATTGCAAACTCTGCAGACATAGGTGGTAGGAACTAGGGGTACTGGTGGTACTGCTGCACCCCCTGGCTTGAAGTGATTTCTATCATATACAGAGTTTACAGTTTGGTTCAATGGCTCTCAGCACTCCCTCTATACAAATTGTTCCAGCACTGCTGCAGATCAGGGAGAGTCTTTTACTGTCTGTATATACAGTGCAGAAGGCTCCTGATCTTGGTTGAAGCCTTTAGGCGCTGCTGTAAGATGAATTGCACATAGTACTACCCCCAGCCCTCCCTTTAAGTGAATACTCTTTCAGGTGCATGGAGCCTCGCTAACTTAGGGAGGTGTAATTCACCAGCATTGGTTAAACCTGGCTTTACAAGTCGAGTGATTAAAGAACTGGGAAAGCAATGTACTGAATGTTGCAAATGGAAAATTGTATTTAAATTAGAACCCCTCAATGAATCAGGGAAATAGATGTTTCTAGAAATCAGGGGGGAGAAATGTACAGAAATGTAAACAGAGCACTGTCTTGGCCTGCTCTTATCAATTCAGTAAGGCACCTGGGGATAAGAGATGGCACTAATGACACCAGAAATGGTAACAATTTAGTGTGAAATTCAACTCGCTGCATTGTCCTGTGACAATTATCTATTGTGATACATCACAGTCTGACTGCCACAAAACCCTAATATATCCTGAGTATCATAACAGAAGTTGTGAGGAAGCAATATTTCATACCAGGCTGTCATGTTTCCCTAGACACACAGACCAAAGCATGCTCTTACAGCCTAGATGACTGCGGTCACCTAAAGAAAACAAGGGGCTGATCCTCGGATAGGACTCCATGTGGGGAGTGAGGGAACCCCGGTCTAAAAAACCCCCTTGCAGGATCTGGGCCAAAGAGAGAGAAAAGCGCACATCTCCATGAGAGAGAGAAAGCAGAGTGTGAATCTCAGATCCTTGCATTACATAGAAAAAAAGGCTTGTGAAAACAGACATTCTTGGAGCTAAAGCTGGGGCTAAACCCAGTGAAAATGGGTTATTCCATAGGCCGAAAAGATGCTCGTGTCTGATGCACAGTGTCTAGAACAAAAACTTGAGAATAACACTATCAAGGGCTGAAAATCATGGGAGGGAGGAAGAAAGGAATGCAGGCTTCTTCGGAGCCTCATGTTTCCTCCTCCTACTAGTGTGACGGTTCTGAGAAACTTTATCTATAACCAGCATACATTATCTGACAGACAGTAACCCAATCAGTGGCATTTTATTTACTGTATAACTGTCTTCATTGAGTGCAGAGTATTATCTGCAGAATAGATCAGAGTGGGAGTCAGTTAACTTCCTGTTGCTAGTGTATGATCTTGGGCAACTGACATCCTCTTTCTTTCTGCCATAGTTTTGCCATCTGTATAATGGGGATAGTACTTACCTGCTGTAACGGGTTGGATCACAGAAATCCCCTTGGGACTGCCAACTGATATGCTGAGACTACTTCTAACCCGTTTTCCCTGCCAGCTTGGGACTCCAGAACCTTGCCTGTTTGAGCCAGAAACACTAGCCTGCTACAAACCCAGACAGAGGTCTGAACAACGTCCCCCAAAAGCTGCAGGCTTAACTGAAAACAGCTTAAGAAGTGTTCCTGTCTCCAACACTCAGATGCCCTGCTCCCAATGGGGTCTAAACCCCAAATAAATCCATTTTACCCTGTATAAAGCTTATACAGGGTAAACTCATAAATTGTCCACCCTCTATAACACCGATGGAGAGATATGCACAGCTGTTTGCCCCCCCCCCCCAGATATTAATACATACTCTGGGTTAATTAATAAGTAAAAAGTGATTTTATTAAATACAAAAAGTAGGATTTAAGTGGTTCCAAGTAATAACAGACAGAACAAAATAAATTACCAAACAAAATAAAATAAAACATGCAAGTCTAAACCCAATAGAGTAAGAAAGTGATTACAGATGAAATCTCACTCTCAGATATGTTCCAGTAAGCTTCTTTTACAGACTAACCTCCTTCTAGTCTGGGTCCAGCAATCACTCACACCCCTGTGGTTACTGTCCTTTGTTCCAGTTTCTTTTAGGTATCCTTTGGGAGTGGAGAGGCTATCTCTTGAGCCAGCTGAAGACAAAATGGAGGGGTCTCCCAGGGGCTTAAATAGACTTTCTCTTGTGGGTGGAGATCCCCTCCTCTCGCCTATCCAAAACCAGCTCCAAGATGGAGTTTTGGAGTCAAATGGGCAAGTCACATGTCCATGCATGACTGAGTTTCTTACCAGCCAGGCCACATTCTCTCAGGAAACTGATCAACTGTTTCACGGAGGCTACTTAAAATTAAACAAGTACATAGCCAATATACATAACTTCGAATACAAAAATGATATATGCATACAAATAGGATGAATATATCCAGGAGATCATAACCTTTGCAGAGATATGTTACATGACATATCTAGCATAAAACATATTCCAGTTATGTCATATTTACTTTCATAAGCATATTTCCATAAAGCATTATGGGGTGCAACATCACACCTGCCTACCAGGGCATTGTGAGGTTGAATTAACTACGCATTGCAAAGTGCTTTGAGAGCTTTGGATGGAAACTCTTTGAATACAGCTGTTACGTGTTGTAATTACTGAGTATGTCTCAGTTCTCCAATCGCACTTTTACTTAAATTATACTAAATTTAAATTTTCCACTGAAAGATGACTGAGTACACTTACTTCCCCTAAGACCTATACACTATGGAGAAGGATTTAAAATCTAGATACCAATAATGATCTTAAAGCTCTGAGTCAACAGCATGGACTTCATTCTAGACAAAACATTGCCTCATTTTGGTGATGGTCAATGCACAGGGAAGATTTGTTTTTTTTAAATAATTTTAAAATGTATTAAAATAATTGAGTGCAGAGATTAAGAACAAGTTAATTTAAAAAAGTGTAAGGCCATCAGAATAGGCAGTTGCATCCTACACATAGCAACACACTTGCTGGATAATATTTTCTACTTATGACTAAGGCCACGGATTTAATGTAAAAATGTGCAGATATAGACCAAAGATCAGTGTGTGTTAGGTGTACCCCTCTGTACGCAATCCACAGAGGATATGAGTCTGTTACAGTCCTCAGAAACAGCCCTTGACTCTTTGGCTCTAGAGGTAGAAACTAAAGCATTTTGCTCTGGGAGCCCCTAGCTCAATCTTTGGTTGTGATCAAAATGGAAATAGTCACACAGAACCCGGTAGGAACATGGGTCTATTCAGACCTTTCTATTGTCTTCTTGCCTCAGAGCCACACAGATTCTGTGCAGCTCAATCAGCAGTGAAGGCATGTGCACAACCTGTCTCTCCTGTAATTGCTGATGGTAACAAATGGTTAAATTGTCCCCTGTAAGGCAGCCGGTGAGCTATGGTATTTCTGTTACGTGTTTTGTCAATCTAATTTTCCAGCAGACAAGTTTTTATTCCGGTAATAATGTTTCTGTTAGCAAACCCGTCTGTCTCTATTTCTCCCTCTAGACTGGTATAATTTGGCAAATTCCCAACCCTGCAAGTACAGGTGTTCAGGAATGCTTGGCTTTCCCAGCCAGAACACACCAATTCTGTAAATAAAAGTTATAATGCTTGAGATGGACTGAGCCTGGCCAGCAAACTAGTGGGGGAACAAGGTGCCAAACAGCATGCTGCAGAGGGGGTGGGCAAATGCACCCAACAAGCCTCAAAGCCTGCAAAGGAGGGAGAAACTGGTGCGTTCTCTTCTCTGCCCCGTATACTACAGGATCCCTTTTGTGCCTGCCTCCCAGGGGGGTGAAAGATATGTGCTGCTCAACATAGCATGCTCTCTTCAGCTTAGAGTGGATTTCCAAGCAGAAATTTGCCTAGGAGTCATACTGGCCATACCAGCAGTGCCCCCATCTAAGGGGCTGGAAATCCTCCATTTAAAGGGAGCAAGTGCAGTAAACTACTGATGCAGGAGCACACAGCTCTTACTAGAGCAAGTTGCAATGTGGAAAATGGGGAGCTGAAACAGTGCAATGGCTCTTGTTCTATACACACATTTTTACACCATCACTCCACATGGGGTGCTCAAGATCCACACAATTAAGGGGAGAAACCCCCTGTATGTTCAGTTTATAGGGAAACTCATGAGATTGTGCCCAACAGACTGATTTTGATTGTAGATTGTAGATTTGTTTGATCTCTGTTAGTAGATTGTGGATCTTCCTACCCCACATGAGAATAGTGTATAACCTGAAAAGTCTGTAGTGCTGGCTCTAGTTTTTGATGGTTCTAGTTTTTAACTAATGTTTCTAGTTCCCTGATGAATGGAAAATGTGGCTTCCATACAAGTTTTCATCCCCTGCATCCCCATTCAGGTGCATCTTTTGTCAAAACTTTCCCTTTTAATACTCCAGTTGGGATGCTCCTTTCCTGGCAGTCTCAGCTAAGACAGGGGCTGAACTATTCTGCTTTCTAGGGGTGGTTCCTAGATGTCAGAGTTGAGACACAGTGGCAAGATGGGGAATGTGGGAAGGGTGCATCGTGGAAAGGGGGAATATGAGATTCTTAAACAGTGCTGTGAATTCATATGACTAATGTTGGGAATAGCCACACTACATTCGCTGAAAGATAAAGAACAAATCCTCCCTAATGTATGAACAAAATGTTCACAGTAGTTTAATTATTCTAAAACAAAATGGTCATCATGGCTGGCTCAGGAGCTTGTCAACACAAGTCGACAAGTGGTTTGAAGTGGTGGGGAGGTTGGTGGGAGAATATTTAATATTGGTTTTAGTGGCTCTACAATTTACTGACTGAATTTACAGAAGGAATCAAGCTACATTTGACATATCTACAAAAAAATTGGCTACATGCCCATCTACCTGCCCCTTCTCTTTCCTTTCCCTTTCTTATACTATTTTATTGTAAACCTAATTTTTATAAATAATAAGAAGTTCTCCAGTGTATTTCTATTCAATGTAGAGAAGATTTAAATCAGGAAACAAGGGAGTCTGGATCCATAATACATCAGCATAGAGATTGATATCATACAACCTTCTAAACTTCTCAAATGCCCTTGTGGATACAATCCCCCTCCTTCCTAATTTTCTAGCCTTCCATCTCTCTATTAGAGAACAATTAAGTATTGAGCTGCAGGTCCCGCTGGCTGGGGTTCAGTCCTGTAGTCTCTGGTCTCGGTTTCTCCCTATTGTCACCCTGAGGTCCAGATGTAGCGATTGCCCCATGTTTCCTGCTATGAGGCTGCTTCAGGTGTGTGGTGGGAGCACCCTTCGCTGCTAGGTTGTCCCAAACTCTTACAACTAGGGCTGTCAAACAATTAAAAAAATTAATCACGATTAATCGCGCTATTAAAAAAATTAATTGCAATTAATCACATGATTAATCGTGCTCTTAAACAACAATAGAATACCATTTATTTTAAACATTTTTGGATGTTTACTACATTTTCAAATACATTAATTTCAATTACAACACAGAATACAAAGTGTACAGTGCTAACTTTATATTTATTTTTGATTACAAATATCTGCACTGTAAAAAACAAAAAATTTGTATTTTTCAATTCACCTCATACATGTACTATGGTGCAATTTTGCTCTTTATCATGAAAGTTGAATTTACAAATGTAGAATTATGTACAAGAAAAAACTGCTTTCAAAAATAAAACTATGTTAAACTTTAGAGCCTACAAGTCCACCCAGTCCTACTTCTTGGTCAGCCAATCACTCAGAAAAACAAGGTTGGTTACAATTTGCAGGAGATAATGCTGCCTGCTTCTTGTTTACAATGTCACCTGAAAGTGAGAACAGGCGTTTGCATGGCACTGTTATAGCTGGCGTTGCAAGATATTTATGTGGCAGATGCACTGAAGATTCATATGTCCCTTCATGCTTCAACCACCATTCCAGAGGACATGCTTCCATGTTGATGATGGGTTCTGCTTGATAACCATCCAAAGCACTGCAGACTAACGTATGTTCTTTTTCATCATCTGAGTCAGATGTCACCAGCCGAAGGTTGATTTTCTTTTTTGGTGGTTTGGGTTCTGTAGTTTCCGCATCAGAGTGTTGCTCTTTTAAGACTTCTGAAAGCATGCTCCACACCTCATCCCTCTCAGATTTTGGAAGGCGCTTCAGATTCTTAAATCTTGGGTCGAGTGCTGTAGCTATCTTTAGAAATTTCGTATTGGTATCTTCTTTGCATTTTGTCAAATTTTCAGAGAAAGTGTTCTTAAAACGAACATGTGCTGGGTCATCATCCGAGACTGCTATAACATGAAATATATGCAGAATGCGGGTAAAACAGAGTAGGAGACATACAGTTCTCCCCCCCCCCCAAGGAGTACAGTCACAAATTTAATTGACGCATTGTTTTTTTAATGAGCATCATCAGCATGGAAGCATGTCCTCTGGAATGGTGGCTGAAGCATGAAGGGGCATACCAGTGTTTAGCATATTTGGCATGTAAATATCTTGCAACGCCGGCTACGAAACTGCCATGTGAACGCCTGTTCTCACTTTCAGGTGACATTGTAAATAAGAAGCAGGAAGCAGTATCTCCCGTCAATGTAAACAAACTTGTTTGTCTTAGTAATTGGCAGAATAAGAAGTAGGACTGAGTGGACTTGTAAGCTCTAAAGTTTTATACTGTTTTGTTTTTGAGTGCAGTTATGTAACCCCAAAAAATCTGCATTTGTAAGTTACACTTTCATGATAAAGAAATTGCTCTTCAGTACTTGTATGAGGTGAATTGAAAAATACTATTTCTTTTATCATTTTTACAGTGCATATATTTGTAATAAAAAATAATAATATAAAGTGAGCACTGTGCACTTTGTATTCTGTGTTGTAATTGAAATCAATATTGAAATGTAGAAAAACATCCAAAAATATTTAATAAATTTCAATTGGTATTCTGTTGTTATAAGTGCAATTAATTGCAATTAATTCTTTTACTCGCGATTAATTTTTTTGAGTTAATCATGTGAGTTAACCGCGATTAATTGACAGCCCTACTTATAACCATTGAGGAGGCAGGACTTCACCTGGGAGTTGCTCCAATGCACAGATCTATCCCAGAGCCTGTAATACCAGATACAGAACCCCTGTGACATTGCAAAGAATCATTGGTGGGAACAGGACATAAATCCCACAAGCCTAAAAGGAACTTTGTTTCCATCAGTCACAAACAATCTTGACAGCCCCTCCAGCCCTGGCTCCTTAGTCCCAGGTTAAGGTGCCTCTTTCGCTTTTGGCTGTGGCTGATTCTTGGTTCAGTGCAGGCTCCTAGGGACCACATTCAGATTGTGCTCCTTGGGCCTGCCCGTCCAGCTCTGAGCTCAGACTCTTGGCCTGATATGTCCAGGCAGCAGCTGCATGTGCCCTCTCCTGCAGCCCATGCAGTCCCTTCTCAAATGGTAGTCCCATCCTCTAATCAGAGGAGGATTAGGAGCAAGAAATAGGGCAGGATTTCCTGCCAGCGCTCTAGCCAACCAGGGCTCTGGGAATTTGGAGAGGCCAGCCTGGGGTCTGGGCTAGGGCTAGTCTGCACAGTACTATCTGCTACTGATCTGTGGAATTGGGGGCTCCACATATGGATAAGAATTGGGCTACGGGCCACACTAATGTATGCCCTACACCTACTCCTTCCTGCGTGCAGTGGCTCATTTCCTCTGGGCCTAACACCAAGTCAGGTAAATGTTGTTTCCCAGGCTAATCCCATTTGCCTGGGCACCTTGGCTGCAACATCTTATCTGAACCTCTTGAAGAGCCTTGGAGAGCAGCTGCCTGTGTGCTCCTGAGTGTTCCATCTAGGCCCCTCTCTGCTCAGCTTGTGCACCTAACTGTCCCAATAAAACCCATCACTTTGATTGTACTGAATAGCTGAGAATGCCAAGAAGAGTAACAAACCACTGCATTGGACCTGCTGCTGCTACAAAAGATGGTGAGTACAGTCTGTGCAGCTCATGCCACCCCAGGTCATTACTCTGCCACCTTCTTCTGATCTTCCCCTAGGGCAGTGGAGCGCCTACACAAGGCTTCCTATATATTGCACACTCCAGTGAATTTCTCTGGGCCTTGGGAAAGAGTTGAGGTCAGAGCCTGGTTCTGAACACTAGATTCCCTGAGTCTCATTTTTTTTGTGCTCAGACCACTACAGTGTGTATCTTTCCCTCCATTTTAAAACAGTGCTACAAAGGAATAGTTAGCTACCAATTCCATTATCTTTTCTGTCCAAACTCCTTGGCCAATATTTTCCACATTCATATGTCTGTTATATTGGAAGGTGATTAACTTCCTGAAAATGATCTAGAACTTGGAGACTTCATTCTTACCTCCAGTTTTCTAGAAGCAGTTAAAAGTTTTTATATGCACAATTTAAATTCACCACTGGCATAAGCAGCTACAACTCCATTGACTTCAGCAAGACTGAAGGATCAGGCTTATAGTGACCAACTCTTCCATAAAAAGAAGAACAGGAGTACTTGTGGCACCTTAGAGACTAACAAATTTGTTAGTCTCTAAGGTGCCACAAGTACTCCTGTTCTTCTTTTTGCGGATACAGACTAACACGGCTGCTACTCTGAAACTCTTCCATAGTTGCACTTCATGCCCTAATCTTAAATAGCCATGTAGCAATGTAGATTTTCTGTTTCTTTCACGGTTTAAACCTTCACTGAGATCTTTCTTTGTCTTGTCTGATAGACGATACTGACCTATAGTAAAATTCACTACTGGAGTGAAGCAGCACAACTCCATGGATGCCAGTGGAATAGTGCCTGCTTACACCAGGAGTGGACTTGGCTGCTGCTGTGATTTAACCTGACCACATAAGTGCTTCAGTAGTGGGAACTGTGAGGGTGCATAACACCTTGCAAGATTGGACCCTAAAGTAAAACACAGAATCTCTTTGCCCACATAGGGTAGCTAATGCACAGAGAAACCTGCCTTAGAAATAAACAGCTAGTTCATGTGTTAAATTAATTACTAATGATACAAATAGATTGAAAATAATGCATAAAAATGAGTGTTTTGAATGGCACACTCTCACTTGAGCACAATCCATCTCTGAAATGTTTTTTTTTTCATAAGCTAGAAGCCATATTTTGCACTGGAAGAAAATAGTATTGAGAGGAGCTAAGCTGATTTTGTTGCATTATCTTGCGATGGTGGTAGGCTGATACGAGTCACTAGTGAATGGTGAACTGGGCACTGAGCACACAGCTGGTTTATAATGCAATGTGACCTAATCAGCATTTCACTTGATACTGATAGTTCTTTCCAAGACACGCCATTGTCACTGAAATCTAGTAAAGCCATTTTGCATGTAATTTTTTGTAAGTATACAAAGTAATCTAGCATTCAACTTTGGATGTTTTTATTTAAACGATTCACACTATCAAATGTGTTGAAATCGATTCCTGACGTATAGGAGAAGATATAATATTCTGAATAAATATGTGCAATCTATTCTGACCTTGCTTCTACTACTAGCTTATGATATTGCGAAAGCACTGCAGAGTTAATGAGATGTTTAATGTATTAGGGTCGAATGGCCACTAAAGCTTCTACTTATTTCTAATCAATGAGCCATTACCAGCTTTTATCTTTTGTTTTCAGCATTCCTCTGTGTGTGGAGTTCTTATTATGAAGGCAGTGTAGCCAGCTGTAGTGTGTTGTCATTGCCTAGCATGGTGGTGATTTATGGGTACCAGGCCAAAGAAGAGTTTGCCTTTGGGTCTTGCCTTGGGAAAATCTGAGTCTCACTCTGATAAAAAATGGACAGCAAATGAAAACAGTCACTGCAGCTGTGAGAGCTTGGAAATCCACTTGGCCATTTTACTGAAAGAATAAGCTCTCTAAGCCCACACATGTGAGGTCAGAGTCCTGGGATGCTCCCTTCCTGAAATCTGTCACCAAAAGAGAACCCTCAGTGGGTCTGCTCCCTCCTAATCACCTCCACAGCACCAACTTCTTTCTTTCCCCCATCCCCCCAGCCACCAGAACACATACTGCATCTGGGATCTTTACAGGGTCAAGACTGAACAGGTCAGAGTACAGAGTAGATGGATGCTTATCCCTCTCTGGTCCCTTGGAGATTCCATGGAGAAGATACTATAGCCTGCAGGACTGCTGCAGTCAATGGAACCATGTTGCAAGGGAAGTAGGAGCTGCTGGGGGCTAGAATGAGGGTGGCTTCCATGTGGTTGGCCTCAATTTTCCCCCAGATCCCAAGGGTTGGGACAGACCCTGGAACCTTTTCTAGGGGGCAAACCCCACATTGCACCCTTCTGACAAGATATGGAGTTTTTCATGAGGGGGGACAGGACCAGAGTAATTAATGCAATTTTAAATTATTTCCAAATACCCTTCCTCCTTTGAAGGGCATGGAGAGCTCAGAATCCAGGTAATGCGAGAGAGACCTTCATCTCCAGGCCACTGATCCATCAGATCCAACTCAGGCTGGTATGACCAGAGGTCATCAGATGAAAGATGAAGTGATTTCTGCCCCTGTAAGAACACAGCAAGTGTTAGAGCTGCTAGCCTTTAGCATAGAGGTTGACTGATGTGCTGTGTTAATTTGGGATTAATAATAATTTTCAGCAAGAGATGACTCTCAGCAGACAATATTCCATGCAGTGCCATTCACTGCAACTTTTGGGAACTGGTAGCTGAATCTGACTCTCAGCACTGAGAACTGTACTTGTTTCAAATAGTGGCTGTTGCATGACTGACTGATGTGATTATCTGCCTCATAAAAATAGGAGGATTATGGCCCTGAAACGAAGCAAGTATTCAGTTTAGGAAATAGCCCCTCTATACTTTGGCTTTTACACTGTAAGATTGATTAGAAATACATTCAGCTCCCCTGTCAAAATCAAATCTGAATCCAAGTCTGCAGAGGTGAAAAGCTAGTGCAGTAACCCAGGTAAACTGCAGCTTGTTACTAAAGCACATTCCTGAATGACTATCTAACGATGCCATGATGCCTAATCAAAGCTATTGCACTCCTTCATACACTGTACTCTGTCTGCCAGTTCTCCATTAAGGTTGATTGTAGAGATTGACGATACAACACTCAGCTCCCATAAAGCACAGTGTGTGCTTACCAGAAACAGCCTTCAAGAGAGGAACTGATCTGCTCAACAACACAAGTTTGCAGGGGATTTGAAAATGGAGTTAGTCTCTGCAGTTTGAATAAAGCTAGGTGGTTGAGCATTGGCCTGCTAAACCCAGGGTTGTGAGTTCAATCCTTGAGGGGGCCACTTGGGGATCTGGGGCAAAATCAGTACTTGGTCCTGCTAGTGAAGGCAGGGGGCTGGACTCGATGACCTTTCAAGGTCCCTTCCAGTTCTAGGAGATGGGATGGGAAACCTAATATATGCCCTATTTTGGCAACAGAAGCAGGCCTATGCTAGAATAAGATAGTAATATATAGGGAGGGAAAAGGCATGCAGTATCCTTGATCGTGACTGAGCAGCTGCCCTCTCTTCCTCTAAATGATACTTTCCTTAATGGTGAATTGTTATCCTGGGATGGGTTAGACACTTGCTATTTATATTAGACAAACACAGAAACAGATGTGCTATGCTAGATCTTTCTTGTATTTTTCTTCTCCTTTATTCGGAGTTCCATCATTTCCTGATTGTATCCTTTCTCGTCTGCCAGGATCTGCATCTGAATCACGTCTGCATCTGGGACATAGGGGAGAAGGGGCTGAGTCTCTGCTTTAAGTAGCATTGCATACACAATGTAAAGGTAATTACAGAGTTACAGGACACGGAAAAAGGATATAGCAACAACAGGTTAATTGAGTTACAATAATATACATTAAACAGGATGTAGGTAGAGGAAGACAAATACAATTAACATCTATTCTAAAGAGTGAATTGCCTAGATATACAATAGTACCTTTTAACATTCTTTTGAAGCTCACCCGCCAATGAACTGGTACACTTAATACTTCTTTGAGGTCTTGACCTGAGCTAGCCAGCTGCCAGTGCCACATAAACCACCTCCTATTTCTCTAAATACACACCAGAATGCAACTTTAATTCTAGATATTATCAGCTAAATTATGAACCAGTGGCTCTAATGGAGAGGTGCACAGTTGACTACATAGGTGTACATAGGGTAAGTTCAGGGATAAAACTGGTGGAGTAGAGCAGGTCACATGTTCAAAAGTGGCCCTTCCTACACTTTTTAGGTGTCTGTGTTCTCTCCCCCTAGCATCAGTCTCCACATGCTAGCAGGAGTTTAGAGGGGTGCATCTGTGGACACAGTCCAGTTTCAGCAGTGATTGCATCCCATAAGGATGCAGTGGGTACCCCAAGGAGCCTCCTGCAATCTCTTCCTTACCTCCCCATGCCAAGGACAACTGCCCTGAGAAACTGAGATTACCTTATTTTATAGGGCAGGGGTTCTCAGACATCATTGGACCGCAACCCCCTTCTGACAGCAAAAATAACTTCACAACCCCAGGAGAGGGACCGAAGCCTGAGCTCACCCAAGCCCCACTGCTCTGGGCAGAGGGGCCAAAACTGAAGCTCAAGGGCTTCCGCCCCAGGCACGGGGCTTGTAACCTGAGTGCTGCCCCCCAGGGCTGAAGCCCTTGGGCTTTGGCTTCAGCCCTGGGCAGTCGGGCTTGGGCTTCAGCCCTGAGCCCAAGCAAATCTAAGCCAGCCCATGCAACCCTTTTCAAAGGGGGTTGCAACCCACTTTGGGGTCCCGACCCACTGTTTGAGAACCGCTGCTATAGGGAAAATGTTCCATTCAGAAGGTGCATTCTCAGCACGTGCACAACAGCATTATCCTGCCTTAACTGTTTATTCATGTCACAGTGTTTAATCACTGGATTAACTGTTACTCGAGCTAAAAATGCACTCCCTCTTCTCCTGTACTTTATGCAGTCATCCATTATCCTGAATTAAATGTTTTACAATAAAGCAATTTTTTGTAAAGTTCAGCCATGAATATCATTGCAGCAGGCGATTCCATTCACTTGGTCCCATCTCCAAAGATTCTCAGAAACCTGTCAATACTTCCTGTCTGTCAGACTCCAGAAAAAAACAGGGACAGCCTTTGTTTTTTGTCTAAAAGGTTAATTATTTACAGGAAGTAGCTGGAAATCCTATTCCACTTCAACGGATATATTCCCAGCTCTCCGTGCTCGAGGATCAATGTCGGAATAAACAGTATATGAAAAAGCATAGAAAAAAATCAATAGATACATTTTAGTAAAAACATCATGGCAGTGAGATGAAAAGCCAGGTGATCAGACAATTGCCTGGGTGAGAGAAGAGATAGAACTTAGGGCTGAATGGGAGAAGTTTGTGACTCTGCGTTTCAGTTTAGATTGTCAGACTTGTCTCTCTCTTCAACTGAGAGTGAGCTAGAACTAAAGCCTATGGGCCCAATCCTCAGCTGGTAAAAACTGAAGTACTGGTCCATTAAGTAGTAGATGGATGGGCCCAAGAAGAGAGAGATCTGATCTGTGGTAACAAAGAAACAAAGCAAACAATAGAGAATAAAATGTTATTTTTTCTACCATTGGGATGGTGGCATTTGAACCCTTTCTGCCCTTTACCTCACAATTCCTCTCTTGTCTCTAACTCCCTGGTATTTTTATGGGAGGGTGGAAGGAGGGAGGACAATCAGATGGGTGAGCAGCTCAGTCAAAATTACTGTTAATTATTAAACCATTTACAGAGTACCCTGCCACACGTCCCTGCTTTCACAGCTAGCATTGGCAGAATGGCTCTGATAAGCAGCTGTTAGTTCAACTATCTTTAAAAATAAACCTTTGTGTGTCTTCATAGAGAGATTTCCAGGTAAAACACATAGGTGCATTATTAACAAGTACAGGAAGGACAGATATTCAGGTACATGGTGCTGTGTTTTTCTACCTAAGAACATGCATTTTCCTTCTGATTCTAAAAACCGAACTTAGTTCTCTGATCAGAAGTGTTGTCCAGTTCTAAAATTCTGGCCATGCTTCCCAGCAGTAGGGCAAACAGGAATCGGTTTTATTTACGATCTCTGATAAGCTAATCACATGGAACATACTCCTGTCTGTGTCTTTCTGCCTTGTTGTGTAGCTTAATCATTCTAATAGCCTGCCAAGGAACATTGCTTGTAACGTTCCCTTGGTGATGCCTCCTAACATTCATGGACTGCTGAAATGCCACAAAGAGATGCAAATGTGCTGCAGGAATATCGTTTTCCTTTATACAGTTGCAACAGCTAAATGTTTAAGCAATGAGAAAAGCACAAACAAGGAGACAGGATGCATTGGTCAAGGAGGCACAACTCTTGCACAATTTTACTTCCCAAAATGCTTTACAAGGAAGCTAATTACGTGAAATGGGTCCATGGTAAATAAGATGAGCACTATTGTTGGACTTACACTGGAAGACACAAGTGGCTTGGTATCCTGTGGGACAACAAAAGCAGTTCTGTAATCTAATATGAAACTCAGTTGCTTTTCTGAACAGGATGAGATTGACAACACCATACTCTTATTTTGCAATTGACACTCACATATCACGATGAGCCACATCAGAATTTGGACCCATTTCTATATAAATAGATTGATTTGGTTTCTCTGGATAGGATAGGGGGTCCATTAGCAGGAAAGGTCCTTTTATTACTCTTGGGGTGTGTTTACTTTGTGCTAATGTTGTATGTGTCACAGAAAGACTGAGTCTCAGTCTTCATACTGAGCAAAAATAACAGCTATTCCAACTGCTGCTCTCCTCCTAACCCTCCCCACCACCCACTCACTGAGCCCTCATCCATTGCTCTTATTTTAAAAAGTCAGATACTGCACACAAACACAAGTCCATGATAGCTGGGATACATCGTTGCCATCTCTCACACACCTGCCCAGTGTGTTGTTCCTAGCAGAATGTTACTTGCATGGGGGACATCATTTATTGTGACACCACTTAATTTGGTGAGCAGCACAAGACACCTTTGTATTTCTACCAAAATTTCACTCAAGACTGGGTGAAATTCTACGCTCTGTGTTGTGCAGGTCAAACTATGATCCTAATGGTTTTCTCCCAGCATAAAATCTATGAAACACAAACTGTTGCTCTGATTCCAGCAAAGCATCCTAAGATGAGCAATGGGGAAATGCTACTTTGCTATGTGTGACAAAGTTCCTCCTCTACCTTGGTGGGTCCTGCGCTTATTGGCAGATTTGGTCACCTCAGAGCTCTTCCCCTCTGGTGGAGCCCACAGTCCGGGTCAACACTTCCTATGTCTGATCAGGAGTTGGGAGGTTTGGGGGGAACTCAGGCCCACCCTCTACTCAGGGTTGTAGCCCAGGGCCCTGTGGATTGCAGCTGTCTATAGTACCTCCTGTAACAGCTGCATGACAGCTACAACTCCCTGGGCTACTTCCCCATGGCCTCCTCCAAACACCTTCCTTATTCTCACCACAGGACCTTCCTCCTGGGGTCTGATAACACTTGTACTCCTCAGTCCTCCAGCAGCACACCCTCTCAGCATCTTATGCCTCTTGCTCCTAATTCCTCACACTCACACCATAAACTGAAGTGAGCTCCTTTTTAAACCCAGGTGCCCTGATTAGCCTGCCTTAATTGATTCTATCAGCTTCTTGATTGGCTGCAGGTGTTCTAATCAGCCTGTCTGCCTTAATTGTTTCCAGAAAGTTCCTGATTGTTCTGGAACCTTCCCTGTTACCTTACCCAGGGAAAAGAGACCTACTTAGTCTGGGGCTAATATATTTGCCTTCTAGTACTCTCCTGAAGCCATCCTGGATCCCAATAGGATCACTCTCCTGAAGCCATCTGGCCTGACCTTGGCATGTATGGTTACCTAGGAGGTCACATTAATGGCTGTCCTGAGGGAAGTTCTGGTGGATGGACAGTACAGAAGCCAGATAGGTAGGGACTAATGAGAGAATTGGAGAAGAGTAAATCTAAGCAATATGAATAGGCACACTTCATTGTAGGTGTGCTTTGGAATGGAGTCCAGAATGATACCCAGCTGTCCCATTGATAATACATGTGGGGAAGCTTAGAGGGAATGGAATACCGTATTTTTGTAGAATGAAACACCATTCCAGTCTCCAAAGGCTAAAAAGGGTTAAAACATTAATTAATCCTAAAAAATAATATGGGTTTGGAGGTTTTGCTTTCAGCTGCTTCTCCCAGTGCATTTAGAGAAGCCCTTGCAAATGCTGTTTAGAGAACTGTTTAAAGCTAGAAATGGCTGCTTTATCTCAAAGTGCATAGTATTTATGAAACTGCATATTGGACAGAGTCAGCAAACTATCTGTGTGATAGCAAGTACTGCTGAAATGTGATGAGGTCAGTGGGATATTTAATTTCTGTATAGCCCAATTCTTGCTGTGCATTGTAGTTGAAGAAATTATTTTCTTAAGATACAGGCAAAAAATGCTAACAAGACTTGGACACCCCTTTTATGTTCAGCTCCATCTGCTCTTTGTGATACTGCCACAGCTGCAGTGAGAGGGGGACTCCAGAAGGAGCTGCTAGCGGGATATTTTCCATGAAGACACCTTGACTCCAGAATGTGGTCCCTCACCTTGGGGTGAAACAGCTCAGTTCTTATATAAAGAATACCTGTTGGCTGTGGTGTTGAGGCCAGGCTGAGGCCTCAGGAGGGAGAGGTTTTAGTGGGGTCTTGCTGCTTGAATGACTGGCTGGTTTAATTAATTCTGTTGTGCAAGGGCTCAGTACACTGCTGTGTCTCTATGTGACTTATCAGTCCTCATCCTTGAAGAAAACCTTCAGAACACTTTAAAAAGACAAACTTGGGAGCTTAAATTCATTTCTCTGCTAGACACTAAAAATCATGCACTGAACAGACACTGGATTTATGGTTTATTACAACAATCTGTAATCCATTAACCCCCTCTTTTTGTCCTATGACTGCAGAGGTGTTAACAGGCCGCTCTATCTTGAATGGTCCCTTACAATATGTGCTAACTACTTAAAATCATAGAATCATAGGGTTAGAAGGGACCACAAGGGTCATCTAGTCTAACCCTATGCTAAGATGCAGGATTTGTTGGCAGGATATGCTAAATAATCCACCATGCATTTTGCTGTGACACTGGAAGTACCTTTCCCAGATTTGAAGAACAGCTGTGTGTAGCTCGATGGCTTGTCTCTCTGACCAACAGAAGTTGGTCCAATAAAAGATATTACCTCACACACCTTGTCTTTCTAATAGCCTGGGACTGACACAGCTACAACTACACTGCATACATAATATCTGTGAGAACTGTTATTTTAATTGTTTCCATGCCTGCTGGTGGGAATAGATTTATCTAAACTTAAATAAACAAAATTAATAATAGCAGTATTATTATTTTTATTGCAGTAGTACCTAGGAACCCCAGTCATGGACCAGGCCCCCATTATGCTAGGTGCTACATAAAGACATGATAAAAAGACAATCCTTGCCCCCAAACAGCTCATGATCTCAGTATAAGACAAGACACAAACAACAAGTGGATACAGACAGTGGCAGTTACAGTATGCAGCACCTAACATCTTCAAAGTGTTTTACAAACAGTACCTAATCTCTGTTCATGATTAGCAAGAGTATGAAAGTTTCTTCCTTGTGCAATAGAAAATGAACCCATACTATTTTGTTGCAAAGTTATGTTAAGGAAGCTAAAGATTAATATAACCATCAAGGAAATACAATATAATCATCAGGGAAATATAGGCTAAAGTTGAAGCAGAAATAAATACCTGCAAGATATCCTTACTGACAGCTGGAGATTAACCACTGGTTATCCTCCCTCTGAATTTTATCTCCTATCACATGGGAATGTGAGAAACAGTTTTCCTTGAGTCCCTTTCACACTTGGGGTCAAATCCTGACCCCCCTGAAGTGCATGAGAGCTTTGTCATTGATTTCGCTTGGGCCAGGATTTCACTATAGGAGTCTGACTTTTTTTTCTGGCCCCATTCTATCATTATTCATATACCTCCAAATTGCAGCACCAAAACTAGTTAACTGAAGCTGTATGACAAAAGGCATTGTAAATTCATTTGATAAATCACAAGCTTGCTGACAGAGGACCATCCATTAGCATGTAACCACATTCATCATACTGTGAGTGTGCTGAAAGCTTTTGCACAGTGATAAAGAAAATGTTATTTCAATAGTTGCTGATGGTTATATGAGCCAGAAGCTGATTGAAATGAGCTTAGAGAACCTTCTGGTGTGCTGCTGAATATGATGGTCAAGACTGTGGTTCTTTAGTGTTTGCACCCTTTGGATTGTTTAAACAAATGCATCTCTAAAAAACTCTTCCCTATTCTTTTTCTATCTAAATAACAAGCTGATTCATGTCATTATTGGATTCTTTTCATGATCAAATTTAATACCAACTAGATCTACAATAGATGGGAGTCCTGGGTGTTTTTATATGCTTATTTTTCAGCACTTGATGTCGTAAGTGACCTCTGAAAAATGCATGGAAAGAGAACATAATCTCAGAAGAGCACATAATGCAAAGCATATATTGTCCTTTGGAATGTTGCTCAGAGTAAAATTAAAACATCTAAAGTGCAGTGGGAGAGGATGAAAGAAAAAACATGGGGGCACAAGGAAGCAGAAGTAAAGAAATGAGATTATAGGGGGCACATTGTAGCTTTCAGGTTTCACCCACTTTTATTGCAGGTGAGCTTGAATCGATCAAGTATCACTTGAGAAAGTTTATTTGTGGCATTTCTCAGGTGCCTAACACCTTGATGTCTAAGTGCTGAGTGAGTTCTGAAATTGCTCTGGCCCCGAGTATATTTGCTTATTCTGAGTAGTACCTTAAACTCTGAGTAGTCCCACTGAATAAAACAGGATTACTCAAAAATAAGATACTATTCAGCATGGTGGAACAGGGTCCTTGGTGAGCATGCAAAACGTCATGATGCAGTGACAACCTTGATCATGATGACGTTGGGTTATAACATTGTGTAGTATCATGACTTACCAAGAAAACATCCTAGCGTGAACATCCTGATCTTGTGAGTCAGGAGCTTGTTCTGTGGGACAGTTTAAGAAATTGGCAGCCTTAGAAAAGAGATGAGAATAAGACTTGGAGCCTGATCCTTGTAGTTAGTGGGGGCTGTGTACTCATGTACCCTCAAATCAAGCCTATAGACTGGAAGACAATAAGTATCTTCTCAATACTGTTATTGTTTTTAAATAACTATACACAATAGTGCAGCCTCGTGAGGATCGGCCCAGTGTAGGGGCCCCTCAGTGAGTCAAACACAAGTCATTGGGCTCGATATAGGCGTTATTGGGTAAAATTCTATGATCTGTGATATACAAGAGGTCAGACCAGATGATCTGCTGCTCCCTACTGGCCTTAAAATCTATGAGTTTATGACACAGAGCTAGTGTAGAGGCTTCTATGTTACCTCCTCTTCTCCTGCTCCTGGTGCAGCAGGTATAACTGAAGGAGAAAGGGGACATGGCTGGAGCTTCCTTATCCTCCATCAAACTTTGGTTGCTGTATCAGGCCCTTGTGCCTTTTGACAGCCAATGTAATTTAGAGCAGCTCTTAGGCTGTTCTGTGTTACACCCGGCGAGCAGAGATGCATAGACAGGTCAGGCGTCTTTGCAATATCCCCCCTGAGGTGCATTGTGTGATCCTTAGCCATAGCCAAGGCTCCGAGCCAAGATGTATAATTCTGTCCTCTGGGGTTTGGTGATTATCAGCAAGCTAATCAGGCAGTGGTTTATAAATGCTTTGTATATCATGTGCCTAGATTCCCTTGATGAAATTACATCTGTAAATGTACATAGATAGGCTATATCATACTGTCATATAGTACTAAGAACATCCTATAGAAACCTTCCAATAAATTGAACCTATAAAGGAAAAATATGACTTTCATTTTTCTACTAAATGCATAAAAAATTACTTTAGCCAAAACGTTACACATGGAATCTTGGAAGCATAAATGAGATTTTTAAGGGCTCTAGAAGTGGTTAACTGTGTTTGATAGCTGTGGGGACATTAACTTCTCTTAACATTTTGCTCTTGGAAACCTTTGTAAAACAGTCTGGCCTACATATGACACTAAAGAGCACATCACAGCTTGACACAGCTTCTCTGTGAAATGCACTGAATGCAGCTGAGGAGAATTGCAGAGAAACAGCTGACAAATTATAATGCTGATGCAGATCAGCCTTTATGAGACCCTTCAGATATTTCTTGCTGTATAGCTAGGTGATATAAAATATTTAGGCACAAATAGCTGTATAAAATCATTTCAAGGGGCACTCGACTAGATGGCATAGGGAATTGGTACTGTAATGCAATCTTTCACTTGTAGATCATTGATACTGATCCAAACTAGGGGCCAAATCCTGCAGAGAATGAAAATTGTCCTTATCTTCCCATGAGACTAGTCCTTACTCAGGTGTGTAATGCCATTAAATTTAGTGGAGCTACCTATTCATAGATTCCAAGGCCAGAAGGGACCATTGTGATCATCCAGTCTGAGGCTGTGAGTGAGGGTGTTGCAGGATCAGACGGCAGGTCAACAGTAAAGAGCCTTTGGCATTGTTAAGTGAATACATGCTCTCAGTAACAGCAACTACTGAGCAACCTGGCTGTATTTTCCAGTACAGCCCAAGGTTAAGTTTCCTTTATCTCACTAGAACATATAGCAAATCAATGTCAGTGGCAAAGTGACTATGTTATCCTCCTCTAAACCTCTCCTTAAAACCCATTTATGCCATGCTGCTGGCAATGATTAAGGCAGGTGGTGCACTGTGCCCACTGCTTATTACACTAATTATAACTGACTCTTTGTTCCCCCGTGTGTGTTTGTATCCACCTGTTGTCTCTCATCTTCATTAATCTGTAAGCTCTTTGGGACAGGCACTATGTGTACAGAACCTAGTATAGGGGAGCCTGATCCCAGAGTGGGGCTCCTCGGTACTACTGCAATACAAATAATAAGGTGCAGCAGTGGTGTGAGACCAGGGCTCCTCTGAACTATTGCAGCTGGATACTGGGATACTGACAAGTGCCTTCTCTGGTATTTGCTTCTTTTTTGCTTTCTGTCTTGTGACTGGATCTCTGACTCACAGATGGTCAGGGCAGCCATTATCACTGAGCAAATTTATAGCAAATAGTGTGTTAGAATTTCACCTCTTTCCCTATGTGTGAATTGTCCGCAGAGAGCGAATGATTTTTTCTTAGATGTGGTATTCTTTAAAATTAGTCACCAGACAATTTTTGCAAATAATGTTTGGTCTGCAGGTTGTTTGAGAGCAGTTCATTGTGAGTATATAATGCCCAGAATCTGAGCTCAGTTAGATTTGATTGGGCACAAGGTATTTAGGCTCCTTGAAATCAGTGGAAGATAGGAGCTTAAATACCTTTGTGGTTCTGGGCCACTGTTCACATGGGATGGTTCTGTTAGAATCAGTTTACTGAAGCAAAGACTCATGTTTGCAAATTCAAAAGTTTGTTTCCTGCTAATGTTCTTCAATGTTTTCTTTAAAACTGGCTGTTTCTGCAAATGCTGCCACCCATAAACTCATTCACTGGAATATTTGCCATGAAAGGAAACAGTTGGGGTGCAAGCACATTGGAAGCGACTTCATTTAGAACCAATATTTGTGCAGTTTTGCCCAACTCATGTGGGGACAGCTCTGAGCGAAGAACTGAGCCATAGCACTGCCACGGCATCTCCATAGCACTGTTTGGAATTTGCTGTAATGCTTTAATGAAAGATCTAAACTTACATCAGTACCTAAGGATTTAGTGAATACAAAAAGCCTCTGCCTCCCCTGCTCCCAGTTTCCTCCCTAAACAACATTATTATGTATCATTATTATTTTATTTTATTATTTTAGTATTATTTTTATTTATTTATTATTTTATTTCATTTTGTTATTATTGGCATCATAGGCTGTGTTTATAGAGTGAAATTGGGTTTAGGAAGCTCCTGGTTTGCTTCTCTATGGGGAAAAACCTAGTAGTGGTCTATTGCATTTCAACACACTAGTTTGATTGATCAGCTGTGGCAGTGGTGGGCAAAATAGTCATGTGGAGTGCGTGAGATAGAAGTATCCTTTGCAGACTGGTATAATTCATTGCTACACTAGTGGGTCAAAATCTCCTCAGTGAAGGGTGTGCAGGTAGAAAAGGGAGCTTGGTTTATGTATCCATGGCCCAACCAAGGATGCTATTGTCCACTGGGGTGACCACGAGCACAGTCATGTATCCTTTGTCTTTTAAACACCTTTTTGCCCAGGTCATTGGCCCTCGAGGGGTATGTCTATGCTACACCCGGGGCAAGCCTCCCAGCTTGGATCCACAGACTAGAGTTAGGGGGTCTCGCACTAGGATGCTAACAATAGCTGTGTAGACATTGCTTTGGTGTTGCAGCTCAGGCTGAAACACCCCTGCCTCAGGCTTGACAGCCCAAGCTCCAGCCCCTAGCTACAACATCTACACAGCTATTTTTAGTGTGCTAGTATGAGCCCTGCTAGCATAAGTCTGTGGAGCTGGGCTGGGAGTCTCGCTCCCAGAAGCAATCTAGACATATTCCAGATGACTCTGTTCTTGCATCACTGCATATCAATTGCATAGACATACCCTAGCTGATCCTGTTCTTGTGTAGCTGCACAGCAAATACATCTAATGAATGGCCATGGGCCACATTTGCTGTGTGGACATATTCTATAGACTGGGTCTGACCCACCCACGGACTCACCAGTTCCATACCTAGCTTATTGTATCCTGACACCTATGAATGCCACTCCTGCTTTGCACCCTGATAGGGGTCTAATGGACATTACTTGCCGTTTGCATGTCAGGTACTGGATCAAGCTCTCTTTATTTTCTCAGTGGTATGCAAAGGTTTAGAGAAAATTATGAAAGCAAAAATAATTAAATTCATAGATCTAAACAATAAAGGGGATGTATTGCAACATGGGTTTACCAAAGGTAGATAAAGCCAGACTAATCTGATTTCCCTCTTTGAGAAAATAAATGATTTTTTTGATAAGGGAAGCTCAGTAGATCTAATATATTTGGACTTCAGTAAAGCATTCGGCACAGTTTTAATTCAATTTAATTAATGTAATTCAATTAGGGAAGGTGCGGTCAGTACAAACACTGTAAGGTGGATAAGGAATTGGTTAAAGAGAAGAAAACAACAGGCTGTGCTGAAAGGTAAATTATTGTATGGGAGAGAGATTACAAGTAGAATTCCTTAAGGATCAGTCTTGGGAACAATCTTATTCAGTATTTTTATTAATGACCTTGGCTGAAGAAGTAGGAGTGTGCTAATGAAATTTGCTGCTGATGCAAAGTTGGGAAGCATCGTCCATACAGAGGTGGATTGGAGTATTATACAGGAAGATTTGGATGAACTTGAAGACTGGACTGACAGCAATGGATGGAAATTCAGAAGTACAAAGTGCAAGGTCATCCATTTAGGGTCTAATAATAAGAATTTCTGCTACAATTTCTGAGGGCTCATCAGTTGGAAGTGTCAGAGGCCATAAACATATTCAGGCTGGAAATTAGAAGAATATTTCTAACCATCATAGGAGTGAGGTTCTGGAACAGCCTTCTCACAGGAGTTGTGGGTCAAACAACTTAGTTAGTTTTGAGAGAGAGCTGGACAAATTTGAGTGCAACTGTGACGGGTTGCTTGTGATGGTGCGTGGCAGGGCTCAACAGCCATGGGGCTCACTTTTGGTTTGTATCCTATGTTTCTAAAGCTCATGCTTCACGGCTTGAGCCAGCCACTGGCAGGAATTAGGAAAGGATTCACCCTTCCCCCTCAGTGTATTCTGGGAGGTTTTTTATCTCCTTCCTCTGACGCATCTGGGATGGCAGTGGCTGGAGATAGGTAGGGTGGGCTAGGGCTCTGCGGTGACATCAAGCTTTCTCTCTATCAGGTGCTTGGTTGGCTAGTTCTTGCTCACGTGCTCAAGGTCTAACTGGTCGCCATATGTGGGGTTAGGAAGGAATTTTCCCCCAGGTCACATTGGTCATGACCTTGGGGTTTTTTTGCCTTTCACTGCAGTGTGTGGGAGTAGGTCACTTGACAGGATTATCTGGGTATATCTCATTTAATCAATTCCCTGCCATTGTAGGGGCCTCGAGCACTGGTTCACTTTGGTCCCTCCCATTGTCTGCCTATGGCACATGATAGTTTAGTCTCCTGTGGGTCTCATTTCCATTGGTCTCATTTCTATTGCTGGATTTAGTGTGCTGGGTGGTGTTGGTGTACTCTGTGATATACAGGAGGTCAGACTAGTTGATCCCTTCTGGCCTTAAATGCTATGACTCAAGCAGCAAGACTCTTGTTTTAATAAAAGTAAATGGGGCCTAAAGCAGCAAAACAATGTGAGCCTGTTTACTGAATGGAATGGAATTAGTTACTTAAAGGACTTCTTTTTTGCTTGTTTGCAGGTTGCACGGCCGATACCAGGAAATGGCACCGAACATTGTGCCCATGGACTACACCAAGGATCCAGATGTTAAACTACCTATACAGCTTATAATTAACATGCCTGAACTAAAGGTATTGCTTCTAACTGCTTAAAAATGGCATCATGTTAAATTTGCCTCAAGGGAGTGAGTTTGATACCATGGTTGAGTGATAAATAATGTGAGAAGCTGAGTTCCTCCTCTTCATATTCCAGGCAGGACCAATGTCAGACATTGGAAATGATTTATGTAACTACAGGAAGTACAGACTTCCCCATCACCAAGGGAGCCAGGACCAGTACTTGAAAGGGTGGAGAGGTGTCTCATCACGATGTCAGCTGCATGTATGCAACTCCTGTTGAAATTGATGGAAGCAGTATGCAAACAACTGATAGGGCCCCCCAGGAGTTCTTGGCTCCTAGATCTGTGCTCAGACCACTAAGCCAGTAAGTCTTTCACTGTGATCTGTGGAGAACTTGCTGGTGGTCTTCAGAGAGCTGGCTTATCACAGGTGCTGGTTCCTCTTCCTTGTTTCCTGATGCTAAATTGCCTAAAAAAGAAGCTGAGAACACACTAACTACTCCCCATATTACTTTTCCATATAAGCAAGAGCTTGTGTTGCTACAGGAATATCACATGGTCTTAGTGGGAGGAGAGGGTGTCCATAAGACAATCAAAATGTGGTTCACATCATGCAAAAATTTGGAGTGAGAAATATGAGTCTACACATCTATCCTTTAACTAGTACAGCAACTAAATGTACCATAGTTTAATAGGACAAGTGTAGATTGTTAGACACCATTTAACCTTTTGAAGCAAAGTATTGAATTGTACCAGTTATGACATAATATGTTTGTTTGTTTTTTATGTAATATAAAATAGGTTAATAGAGTTTCTATGTACTATCATGCAAAAACCACAGTCAAGACACTGCTGCCGTCATTTGAAGTGTCACCCAAATATTTAAGGGAATGGTGCAAAAATGTAACTGGTGGTCTTCATTTCAATGGTTTAGAAAATCTCCATAATGTAGCACAGCAATCAGCACCTGAATGGAAGCAAAAGCAAATGCATTATTTTTGTGAAAAAGTAAATGTACAGTTCTGAAGTCAGCATGCAGTGAAACGCATTTAAAGCCAAACTCAAACCGAAGTTCAGCACTGTTAGTCCCCTGACTACCATGTCCGGTGCATGCTCAGGGCAGGGGCAACATCATACATGTTCCCAGAAGCCCATTTGACTCAGAAAAATGTATTTATTGAAGCACCAGACATGATAGTAGATTTTTTTGACGATATCTAGAAATATATAATTTGTTTAATGTAAATAGAGAAATGAAGGGCTTTCAACCTGTAAGAATTTATTTTATAAAAAGATCTTTTAAGACTATTTTTGAGAACTTCTGGCATAATTATGATTTGCCGGAGGCCTAAAACATGTAGTTCAATAGTAGGATTCAGGAAGAAAATTGGAGGTTAACTGAGGGTTCTTTTGTGCTGGGATACTTTGATTTCTTTAGCAAGATCAAAACATGAGTCTTGTAGTATTTATAAATTCTCGTTATGTGCTAACCGTTTAGGAGGCAAGAGAGGGTACAAGAAGATGCAGAAGGCTTTCAAAAGTTGTTACCAAAAACGTAACCAAGAAATACTTTACCAAAAAGTTCAGAAAAAAGTCCTCATGTGAATCAACCTTTTGAATGCCATCAGTATCATAAATACCACTGTTACCAGCATTATAACATATTGATATTCAAATTTTATCACACGTCACTTTTTTGACGTTAGTGATTATCTACCTTACATTGTATCAAAGTCACAATGTGTGATTTAACTCATTACTCTAAAATTAGGACAAATAGACTTTCTACCCTGAAGTTCAGCTGTTCAGCCCCAGCTCATGAAGCTAGGCAACTCAATTCCACCCAGATCAGAATCCAGCCCCAGAATGGTTTTTACTAATTAAGCATACCAGCTATACGGGAAGCCTCTACCCTTGGTTGCCATGATAATGCTATGTATCCAACCAAACATTCCCTGGCACCTCACAACTCATCTCTTGAGAAAATTAGTGATATTTTAACAATGTGGGACAACATGTAGATAATCTATGAATCCAAAAAGATTCCCTCCCATGTTCACCATGATATATAGCATGACAGTAGGAACAAAAGACAAAATAAGGGCAATTCGAGGTTTATTACTTATTTACAAACCTATATATATGCAATATTCCAAGAACCATTATTCTTCTGAAACATTCTGTGAAATGATATGTTTTAAAACATAATGTTGAATTGTTAATTTTATCATTTGTCACAATAAAGAACATTTTAATAGCTTATAATATGAATAGACTATTTTGGAGCAGTAAATATTTATTTCAGAACCCTTTTAATCAGTCACTGATGTCCTTTTACATAATATATCCTATTATTAAATCTATAAAATATTTTTCATAGAGCTCAAAGCATGTGTTAAAGGTGGGTAAGTATTATTCCTATTTCACAGGTAGGTATACTGAGGCACAGAGATTAATAGCCACATTCTTAAAATATGGCCTTTAATTTTAGATACCTCAGTTTTTTAGTGGATAGCTTTAGACATATTGACTAAGATTGTCTGACTTCAATGCCTAAAGTTAGGCTCCTAAATCCATATTTCAGTACTTAAATCAGTGGCCCGATTGTCAGAAGTGTCCAGCACCCAGAAGTGTCCAGCAGAACCAATTACATCTTTGGGCTAGATCCTCAGTTGTGACAAGATACATGCAGTGCAGCTGAGAGGGGAGGGAAAACAAAGGTGGTTTAAAGTCTCCTTTTGCTGCTCCCCAGCCGTACAGCCAACCCCTAGTGTAACTTAGAGCAACACCCATGTTGCTTTAATTTATGCGCCTTTGCCTGTGGCCTGAAGGGGACATTCCAGCAGCCAGGGGTCTATGGCGTGCAAAAGTAACCTGTCCACACAGCCTTCCTCTCTGGCTGCAAGGGTGGATGGCATAAAGCGTCTCTGGTGGCTCTGTTATTCCTAGGGAATTCCTGATTCCTGGGGGAATAATGAGGGGGCCAGATGCACCGAGTTTACAGTTGTTGTGTGTCACTCAGGTGGTGCAAGGCAACTAGAGTGGGACCAAGGATTTGGCCCCTCTGTACCTGTCTATATCAGATAAGTATGCTTATCTGTAAAATGGGAATAATACTTACTCACTGCTCTGAATTGCTGTCAGATTACTGGATGAGTAGTCCTATACACAAGTGCAAAGTATTGTTGTTTGGGGCACTATGTTATACACCAGATAATGCCAGTTGCCAAATCTACGTTGACACAAAGTGAAAGGTGGTTGATCTGAAGAAACTAACCATCTCACATACGTGGTAAATAGGAGGGTAAAGCAGCATGTGCTTCACATTTAACATACTTATTCAGAATGGAAATATGTCCCCAGTTGTGTTTAGCCTTCCACCTGCTGCTGCTTTTTCAGAAACATTGCATGCAAACTGAATTATGCCCCTGTCAGAAATCCAGTTATCACTCAGGGCTGTTTGATTTAGAAACAGTTTCTTTGACTCATCCATCCCCCGCAAGGACATCTTACGTAGATATGAAATGTAACTCTCTAATCTGTCATACTGGCAGCTCACCCATCATGGCAGAATCTAAGGGCTTGTGGAGTTTATATGAAGAGTCAGCACACTTTCCATTTTACATAAGCACCAAATGGAAGAAGTGGGGTAACTGAAGAGCTCTGGGTATTGGTAATGGGATATGAAACCCTTTGGCTTTAGCTCAGTGATATGAACCCAGAACTGGATGGCACTGACAAAAAATGTAACTGTCAGATAGCAGTTAGTGACCCTACAAAAAGTAAGTTGTTAGGACAACTGAGAAACCTCAGTTCTGCTCCCATGTGATGTCAGTCATATGAGATTGGGCCGTTGGCCTTGAGAACTAATCCCTAGAGTGACCAGGAGGAGTCACCAGCTCAGCAGTGAGTGGTGCATCCAATGACAGGCCCCAAATGATGAAGTCTCTAGGAAGCTACCTACCGTGAGAGAATATCAATTGATTAGGTATAGTTCCAATAGAACATACTTGTTCCTAAATTACTAATGAGGCATAAGACAGAAGTTTCTTTTTAAAATGTGATCAGATTTTGAGTTGCAGGAATAAGACTCCCCCTCCTAAGATTGAGGCAGGCTGCTTAGAAAAAGAATAGGATGTAATAGTGTTATATAGTATTTCTTTATGGGCCAGAGTTCTCATAACTACCTTTAAATTCAGCAGAATCTATCTGGTCTTCTCAGTGAGAATATGCAAAACCTTTAAGGCTTCTTGGTTGGCTTTGAGAAGGAGTTTATAGGAGAAAGGAGCTGGATGAAACTCTTGGAACTTGCTTTTGTGAAAACAGTATGACAAAACTCAGTGTCAAATTTGTGGTTATTACACAACAGTTTATTTTTCAGTTTCATAAGAGTTTGTAGATTTCTTGAAAAGATTGCTGTCAGCTTGCAAATTTTTGTTGGTTGAGAAACTGACTCTCAGACTATTTGTAAAGAGATTACCTATATTTCAGTCGCTGACAAATTTGCTTCCTGTGAGGAATTTGGTTGGAAGGAGGGGATTTGATTTCCTATTTTTGCCAGGGCTGTCTTAAAAATTATTTGTATTTATTTGTAGTGTGGCAGCACGTAGAAGCCCCAGTCATGGACCAGGACCCCATTGTGCTAGGGGCCATACAAATAGAACAAAAATAGCCCCTGCCCAAAGAGCTTACAGTCCAACAGCAGTGGTCCCTTTGATTTATGTGCAAAGAAAAGATGCATAATCTAGCTCTGCATTTGCAATTTTTCCAAATGTAATGCCAAAAAGATTGCTGTAGTGGTCTTTCCCATCAGTAGCTTTTCAGCGTCGTAGAGTTGAAGATAAATCTAACATCTGAGTCTCTCTAAAAAGAAACAAACAAAATATCTATTGAATTCTAAGTAAATTTGAGAGATTTCCAGTATACCTGGCTTTTCTCCTACATTTTTTTTTCTTTTTGTATCATTTGTAGTTACTGCCAAGACTGAGCTCAGCACCACAGCCGCAGGATCTGATAAATAGATAGAATCAATAATGCACTTTTCTAAATTAGATTCAGAGGGAATTAGATGTAGAGGAAGAGGGATCACTACTACACACACTAATGGTTGAGCCAGGCTGAATTTAAATGCAACTTCCATAACTCAAGGAGAGAAAGTTTGCTGACGGTCACAAACCTTAATCTGCCAGGAATCATGCATTAATTAATGATAAAGTGAGGGAAGAGCTTCCATTGCCTGAGGAGGATTCAGTGTTGGGATAGGAAAATATATACACGTATTAGGCCAGATGCTCAGCTGATGTAAATCTGTGTGTTCTATTGAAGTCATAGAGCTATGCCAATTTATCCCACCACAGCGGCTGTTAAATTAGGTTCTAGATTCTCTACATTTTAACAGTTCCATTACATAAACACATGCTAATATATCAGGGGTCTTTTTTTTAATCCTAAATGGGCAGCACTACTAATAGCCTGGACCTTGAGGGTTTTTCACATTCAGCTGAAACATGCTGAGCAGAGGTCTTCCTTTATGACTAGATGGCCACATCCAACATGATCATCTTGTGCTATATAAACCATGCCTGACTATAGCTTCGTGACTGAAAAGCCATTGGTAACTTCTCTTTCTAGAGTTAGCTTATATTGGAGAGAGTCTTTTTGTTCCACCTGCTGTCCACAATGCCTTAGGCCCTGGTAACCCTATCAACCTGCTCCTGCAGAAACATCCACATGGGGGTCCTACAGCATTCTCGTTGAACCATTCCACTGAGGATGGTTGGATCTCCACATCCCTCTGTGTTGGCTCCAAGGTCCCCTGCACTATTCCCTGACAGGGGGGTTGCAGTGCAGGGATGCTCAAGGCCATTTTTACACCTTTGATTCTTTGTCTGAGCTCTTCTCCCTGTATTGATATGGCTTGTGTGCTCTGTCCATTGGACCATTCACATGTTTAAACATTTTGCTCCTTTCTGAAATGTGGCAAATAGTAAAACAGAAACCCAAGAACTGCCACTGGATAAAGCAGCACAGACAATAAGAAAAACCCTTTAGCTGGTCATGAGCTGGATTTTTGAGCAGAGTGTTAGGTGCCAGAGAACTGGAGCAATTCTTGATCTGGAAAGACACTGTGCTGAGCTAAGGATACAATAGTCCCCAGTGTCTTTTGTTTGCTCCCTATGGTGAAATGGTTGCACATTTGGCTAAAATATGTCATTGCAGTTAGCAATAGAAAAAGTTTATTAGATCATTGCATCTATTCCTCTGCCTTAGCTCAAGAACTTATCAGATATTAACCTGATACCTAACATGATCTTAGCTAGCATCTAAGAGCTGTGTGACAAGCTCAGTCTCAATTTTTGGCATTTCGTTTTCATTATGTAGGGGAGGTAGTCTGGTTGATAATCAAACAGACAGTTGATCATCCAGATCAATAAAAGAGGAAAGTAGAAACAAAAGAGATTTTAGTCTGGGAAAGGTATGCATGTACATTCCATGTGTCACTCAGGCTACTAGGGTATTATTATCCTTATTTAGCATCATGCATGTGTATTATGCTTTACAAGCACAAATAAAATAACAAGGGCCTGACTTCTGCTAGTTACACTGATGTTGCACCTCATAATGCTTTATGGGAATATGCTTGGGTAAAACATATTCCAGTTATGTCATACAGGGTAAAATGGATTTATTTGGGGTTTGGACCCCACTGGGAACTGGGCATCTGGGTGTTGGAGACAGGAACACTTCTTAAGCTGTTTTCAGTTAAGCCTGCAGCTTTTGGGGGACATGGTTCAGACTTGGACCTGTGTTTGCAGCAGGCTAGCATGTCTGGCTCAAACAAGGCAAGTTTCTGGAGTCCCAAACTGGAAGAGAAAATGGGTTAGAGGTATCAGAGGGGTAGCCGTGTTAGTCTGAATCTGTAAAAAGCAACAGAGGGTCCTGTGGCACCTTTAAGACTAACAGAAGTTTTGGAGCATAAGCTTTCGTGGGTGAATGCCCACTTCATCGAAAGCTTATGCTCCAATATTTCTGTTAGTCTTAAAGGTGCCACAGGACCCTCTGTTGGGTTAGAAGTAGTCCCAGCACATCAGTTCCCAAGGGGTTTCTGTGATCCAACCCGTCACATACACACCTACCCACATTGAAATCAATTTGGAGGCACAGGTATAGCTTAGGGCAGAATTTGTCCCAAGTTCCCTCCCTAGATAAGCTTAGAATGTAAAGGAAATTACTAGAATTGGGTATGACCACAAACAATATTCAGTAAATATTCATTTAAATTGCCCAGAAAACTGGTAAAACAAGCTATAGACAAGAATTATTTGCAGCAAATATGCGGTAAATTCATTTTGATTAATGAATACAGCTGAAAAAATTTCAGTTTGCTCAATAGCAATCCATGACCAAAGGTGACATTTGTCCAATTACTTAAGAAATAATCATCAAGCGCTAGCAATTCCACCTTTCCCTTTCTAGTCAAGTGCTTTACTAGAATCCATATCCACATGAGTAAATTAGTATTTTGGGAAATGTCAGTAGATAAGGGACCTTTTTAAAGGCTACAAAGATACTTTTCTCCTGCTTCTACATCAATTATTGCACTTATTATTGTAGATGCAAGTGGGGTCAAGACGTTTATTCTTTTCCATACTATATTCAAGGCCAAGTGGTGACATAAACCAAACCTAAAATATGTGCTCTCTGGTCAAGGAGTCACCTGGGAATGTCACAGAGTGGCAAGTCTTTGAATAGCAATGTCAAAGCTGAAACATAGGAGATTTAGTATAAAAGCAAAAAAATAGCCAATGAGACCTCGGGCCATAGAGGCTGGGACTCTCAACATCTAAGGATGTTAAGAGTCCAGCTCATATCAGTGAGAGATGGGGATGTAATTCCCAGAGGCTCCTCTGAAAATCTTAAATTGCGTCCACACTACCCCAAATTCGACCTGGCAATGTTGATTTCAGCACTGATCCCCTTGTCGGGGAAGAGTACAGAAATCGATTTTAAGCACCCTTTAAGTTGACAAAAATGGCTTCGTCATGTGGATGGGTGCAGGCTTAAATCGATCTAAGGCTGCTAAATTCAACCTAAACTCGTAGTGTAGACCAGGGCTTTGTTATAGTGCCTTTGTCTACAGGGCCGGTTCTAACTTTTTTGCTGCCCCAAGCAGCAAAAAAAAGCGCCGCCCCGCTGAGCCCCGCCACGCCGAGCGCCACGCCACCGGAACACACCCCCCACCAAGCACCACGCCCCGCCCCCCCCGCCGAGCGCCGCGCCGCTGGAGCACCCCCCGCGCGAGCGCCACACTGCCAGAACCCCACCTGAGCGGTGCGCCCCGCGTCGCCCCCCTGCTGAGCGCCGCGCCGCCAGAGCGCCCCGCCCTCCCCACGGAATGCCATGCTGCGCCGCCCCCTGCCACCCCAAGATTGGCCGCCCCTTACCAGGTGCCGCCCCAAGCATGGGCTTGGTTGCCTGGTGCCTGGAGCCGGCCCTGCTTGTCTACAACTATGACTCCTCTTGGTATTAGTATATGGGTCTTAAGCATTCCAGATGAATCTGCACTATTGATTTACATAACACAAAAACATTTATAATGCAATCTTTTTCCATCCCATTCCTTATGCATACTAGCATCTTATTTGATATTTTGACTACAGCTGCACATTGAGCTAACACCTTCATTGAGCTGTCTACAGTGATGTCCAGGTCCCTGAGCTGACACTGTTAATTGAAAAGGTGTATGTTTTAACTCTGGATATTTGTTATCCATATAAATGTCCAATCTTTTTTTGAATTTTGCTAAGTTATTGGCCTCAATGACATGTATTTCTATTTTTTTTACCCAATGTGCATTGCTTTTCATATGTTAACTTTGATTACCGTCATATTGCACATTGTAGACTATAAAACTCCCTTATACATATCTAGAAAGACAGACAGGATGGACCCAGATGTTATAAAATATTTAAATAATCATCTCCCCAGCCCTTGGTTATACAACTTTTTTTTATCAGCAGACGATGGTCACATCTGCTAGTGAACTTTTTAGCTGTTTAAAGCATCCATCCATGATATGAACATCTCAAGTTAAAAGTAGAGATGGGCCCAAACCAAAACACCCCAAAATTTGGGGAACTTCTCATTCTGACCAGTTCAGGCCAAGTCCATTTCTGTTTAAAACATCTTAACATGACCTCAGTAGTCCACATAGCATAGTATTCTCTTGTTGATGCAGTGACACTCCTCCATTAAAGTCAAAGGGGATTTATGTGCACACACGGAAGGGAGAATACTCTCAAGATTTGTTTTGATATTAAGGCATTTCTTAATAACAACCAAGCCACTCCTGCTTGGTTATCTTGACCTGTTCACAGCCCTAAGTATTTTTAACATGCAATTAGCTCATGCTCACAGTACACAGTGTTCTGAATTCACTGATCGAACCACAGATAAATACAAAATGGATGGGATTAAAGCAGAACATGAATGTTTTATAAAAGGCTTTGGAGAAAAATGATAGAGGTGTAAACAACAAATTGCATGTCACAATTCATAACTAGAATGGCAGAAAAGCTTACATATAATTACACATACTCTAATGGCCAGGTGCTGCCTTGGTGCATTGTATTCCAGGACTGCGTTTCATAATATACATTGTAGCATGTCCAAAAATCAACAGAAAGGGTAATGGTTATAGTAAAGGTGGGTTAAAGGGTGGGTTAAAATAATGAGCCTAAAGATTAATGACAAATGTAATAAGCCCATCCAAAGGGGTTCTGATGATTTCAATCCACCAGACCAATGTTCAAGCAGTCTATTAGATTGCAAAATTCTCAGCATTAACGGTTCTTTCCTGCTTCTCTCTCTCTCTCTCTAATTTATATTGTGACAGGACAGAAAAAGTTTTTTTAACAAGCTAAACCCAGGTTTTGAATTTTACAATGGCTCTTTTTAAAACAATGAATGCTGAAGGGAACTCAAGAAACTAGGAAGGAACACAATCCCACAGTTTATGTGAAAATGCTTTTCCCTTTAAATATTATGAAACCTTAATCTGTGCTCCATAATATCTGTGAGAGTAAGGGGGAGACGTTTATGGCGGTGGGAGGTTGAGGCAAATCGCCTGGCGGACGATTTTGAGCAGCCAGACACCAGGGCGATTAGAAGAGCACAGACGTGCTGTGCATCAGAGAGGCTTTGAAAACCAGTTTCATGACTGCCCAGGCTACAGTGTGACAGTTGTGTGTGTTTCTCCTTGATGCAAACCCACCCCCTCTGTTGATTTTAATTCCCTGTAAGCCAACAACCCTCCCCGCTTTGATCACAGCTGGCAAAGTAAATAGAGTCACTATTGTTTTGAAACCATGCATTTTTTCTTTAATTAAAAAATTCTTTTTAATTAAAAAAAAAAGTGTGATAACTGACAAGGAAGCCCAGGTGGGGTGGGGGAGGAGGGAAGGACAAGGCCACATTGCTTATTGTAGCCACACTAAAAATCAAAACTGTTTGAATGACAGCCTTCTGTTGCTTGGGCCATCCTCTGGAGTGGAGTGGCTGGGTGCCCAGAGCCTCCCCCCTAACACGTTCTTGGGCGTCTGGGTGAGGAGGATATGGAACTTGGCGAGGATGGCAGGCGGTTATACAGTGGATGCAGTGGCGGTCTGTGCTCTTGTTGCCTTTCCTGCAGTTCCACCAGATGCCTGAGCATGTCTGTTTGCTCCCCCATTAGCCACAGCATCACTTCCTGCCTCTGCTCATCATGCTCACTTTATGCTTTCCTGGCCTCTGTCACTGTATGCCTCCATGCATTCAGCTGTGCCCTATCAGTGTGGGAGGACTTCATGAGCTCGGAAAACATGTCATTGCGAGTGCGTTTTTTTCGCCTTCTAATCTGCGATAACCTCTGGGACAGAGATGATAGGGGGAGTGTAGAAACATTTGCACCTGCAGGGGGGGATAAAAAGGGAGAGTAGAATTTAAGAAGATACATTTCTGAGAACAAAAGGGAGACTCTTTCACAGTGAATCAAGCCAATCACAGCAGACAGCACATGTGCTTTAGGTACAAGGTTGCATTTTGCCTTTTATATTGCGCGCCTGCCAGTATGGTGACACATCACACATGGCTGGGCAACAGAATTCGGTTTCCAGGCAGCCATGGTAAGCCAAAGAGTACGCGGGGTTAGCTTCTTCCGCCTTCATACCATGTGGGAATGGTTTCAAACTGCAGCACCTTCCTTTCCCATAGCAAGAAATGCCAGTTGGGTTTGCTATTTAAAAGGAGGAGCTGCTGTTTTCGGATGGATGTGCAGCACATCCCTCCTCCCACCCCACCGTGTGGCTATTCTCTGGGATGATCCCTTTTAGCCAAGCGCAAACAGCCCAGCATGAACAGGGTCCTTTTCTGTTCCCTTACAAAAATTCCCCTATTTCAACCAGGTGACCATGAATTATATCCCTGTCCTGAGGCTAACACAAAAAGATATAGACCAAATGTTGCTTGAATGTGACCAAAACCCAGGACCATTCGCTGCCATGCTTTGTGCTGCAATGATTCCAGGCTACTTGCTACTGGCTTGGCGTAGTAAAGTGTCCTACCGTGGAGGACGAAATAAGGCAGCCCTCCCCAGAAACCTTCCGCAAAGGCTTTCAGAGTACCTCCAGGAGAGTTTCATGGAGATGTCCCTGGAGGATTCCCGCTCCATCCCCAGACACGTTAACAGACTTTTCCAGTAGCTGTACTGGCCACGAATGCATCCCAAGTCTTCAAGGAAAATCAAACATTAAACACAATTGCTTTTAAACCCGTAGTGTAGTTACAAATGTGCACTCACCAGAGGTGCCTTCTCTGGGTTCAGGGTCTGGGAACGCCTTGGGAGGGCATTGGCTCCAGGATGATGAAAAGGTCCTGGCTGCCAGGGAGAACGGATTCTCCGCTTGCCTGCTGCGCATTCTCCTCCTCCTCCTCTTCCTCATCCACAAAATCCTCCTCCCTGTTGCCAGAGACTCCCCCCTTGCAGGTGTCCACAGACAGTGATGAGGTAGTGGTAGGGTCCCCCCCTAGAATGCCATGCAGCTGATCATATAAGTGACATGTCTGGGGCTCTGACCCAGAGCGACCGTTTGTCTCCTTTGTCTTTTGGTAGGCTTGCCTGAGCTCCTTAACTTTCACGTGGCACTGCTGTGTGTCCCTGTTGTAGCCTCTCTCCACCATGCCCTGTGCGATTTTGGCATATATATCAGCATTTCTTCTTTTTGATCAGAGTTCGGCCAGCACAGATTCTTCTCCTCATACAGCAATCAGATCCAGTGTCTCCCATTCAGTCCATGCTGGAGCTCGTTTGCAATTCTGGGACTGCATGGTCACCTGTGCTGCTGAGCTCACCATGCTGACCAAACAGGAAATGAAATTCAAAATTTCCCGGGGTTTTTCCTGTGTACCTGGCTAGTGCATTGGAGTTGAAAGCGCTGTCCAGAGCGATCACATTGGAGCACTCTGGGATAGCTCCCAGAGGCCAATACCATTGAATTGCATCTGCACTACTCCAAATTCAACCTAGCAAGGTCGATTTTAGCGCTACTCCCCTCGTCGGAGAGGAATACAGCAGTCGATTTTAAGAGCCCTTTAGGTCGACGGACTGGGGTTGGATGTGTAGAGGCATTCCTTATAAAATCGACCTAACCTCGTAGTGTAGACCAGGGCTAACAGATTATTTGGGCATAAGCTTTCGTGGGTAAAAACCCACTTCTTCAGATGCAGTCAACTTCATATAAAGTGGGAATCCATCATTTACAGCAGAATGCCACAGTCGTGTGCCTGCAGTTTTCCTTTGAAAGCCGCTGGGATTACTTAAACTCATTGCCGTAGGAATGCATAGTGATTCGGTATTGGCAGGAGAGCAACGTCAACAGAACGATTGTTACCATTCAAATAATGTCTCTGAGTTTTTTAAAACGACACACAAGATCTCTTCCCTAATGTGTTACTAATTTTTATTTGCCATTTGTCATGACTCATGTCATTCTGTCTTTCCCCCCATATTTGGTTTCGCTCCATTGTATAGAAGCACTGAGCTGGGGGTGTAGAGTGATTTAGGAAGGTAGGGCTGCTGCTGGCATTGTATTTTCTGTTTGGCTTAGGAAAAAAGGGTGTGAAAACCAGATACATCATATAAATAATTGCTCCTAAAGAAATAGGGTAGTATGGAAGTGTGGTGCCAGTAGTATATTTGGCCCAGCCATGACTGTACAATATCACAGTCCTTTTTGGACCACATGGATTCTACAAAAATCTGTGCAAGTTCATAACAAAGAAGTAGGCTGTAATTCAAGTTTACCAATCCGGCGTGTCCCTTTATATATATATATTTGATTTCCAAAATGTACTGTTTATTTTCTTGTAAAACGTATAGTGTTAGTTCAATATGACGCAGTTGCAAAACAGGCTAATATCATTCTGGGGTGTATTATCAGGAGTGTTGTATGTAAGACATGGGGGGTAATTGTCCAATTTCACTTGGCATTTGGCACTCAGTTTGAGTATTGTGTCCAAGTCTGGGCACAATGCTTTAGAAAAGATGAGGACAAATTAGAGTCCAGAGGAGAGCAACGAAAAATGATAAAAGGTTTAGAAAACCTGAGCTATGAGGAAAAGTTAAAAAACCAAATGTGTTTAGTCTTGAGAAAAGAAGATTGAGGGGGACCTGATAACTAGGGTCCTACCAAATTCACTGTCAATTTTGGTCAATTTCATGGTCATCGGATTTTAAAAATTGTAAATGTCATGATTTCCGCTATTTAAATCTGAAATTTCACAGTGTTCTAATTATAGGGGTCCTGACCCAAAAAGGAGTTGTGGGAGGGTTACAAGGTTATTGTAGGGGGGTTGCAGTACTGCTACCCTGCCTTCAGAGCAGGGCTCTTGGCCAGCAGCTGCTGCTCTCCAGCTGCTCAGCTCTGAAGGCAGCGCTGCTGCCAGCAGCAGTGCAGAAGTAAGGCTGGCATGGTATGGTATTGCCACCCTTACTTCTGCGCTACTGCTGGTGGGGCGCCGCCTTCGGAGCTGGGTGCCTGGCCACTAGCCACCGCTCTCCAGCCGCCACTCTCCAGCCTCCCAGCTCTGAAGGCAATGCAGAAGTAAGGGTGGCAATACTGCACTCCCCCTCCCACAAAATAACCTTGTGACCCTCCTGCAACTCCCTTTTGGGCCAGGACTCCCAATTTGAGAAATGCTGGTCTCTCCCGTGAAATCCCTATAATTATAGGATAAAAGCACACAAAAGACCAGATTTCACAGGGGGAGACCAGATTTCATGGCTGGTGATGTATTTTTCATGGCTGTGAGTTTGGTAGGCCCCTACTGATAACATTCTTCACATATATTAAAGGAGAACTTTGATCAATTGTTCTCTATGTTGACTAAAGGTAAGACAAGAAGTAATGGACTTAATCTGCAGCAAGGGAGATTTACACTAGATATTAGAAAAAGCTTTCTAAGTATAAGGGTAGTTTAACCTCTAGAAACAGCTTTGTAGGGAGGTTGAGGAATCTCCATCATTAGAGGTTTTTAAGAACAGGTTGTACAAACACCTGTCATGGATGGTCTAGGGTTACTTGGTCCTGCCTCAGTGCCGGGGCTGGACTCAATGACTTTTTGAGGTTCCTGCCATCCCTACACTTCTTTGATTCTGTTTCTTTTTTGAATAAAAAGGGTGGCATGGATTCATATTTTTCCTTGTAGACATTCTGTTAAATTCATTTGCTGCCTGGAACTTAGAGGCAATACGATATATTTTTTTAATGATACAGCCCATCTTGGTCACTTTCATTTTCCACTTAAAGATACATTAATATATTCATGTGATTTGTTTGGAAATATATACTCAGCAATATATATACACTAAAATGCCTGAGTTGACAAACTTCAAAGTTCTTTGACCACAGAGATACCAAGGCCATACCTACATTAGCGAGCTTACAGTGGCACAGCTGTATGATGCAGCTGCACCATTGTAATATTGCTCATGTAGCCACTCTATGCCAACAGGAGAGAGCTCTCCTGTCAATATAATAAAACTACCACAACGAGTGGCAGTAGCTTTGCTGACAGGAGATGCTCTCCCACTGACATAGAGCTGTGCACATTACCACTTATGCCAGTGAAACTATGTCGCTCAGGGGGCTGGGTTGTTTTTTTTCCGCACCCATGAGTGATATAAGTTTTGCTGACATAAGTGGTAGTGTAGACCTAAGACATAAGTGGTAGTGTAGTGTAGAATTACCTTATCTTACTGAAAGATAAGGTCATTCATTTGACTGTGACCCACACACTAAGCAGCACGATTTCAAAGTCAGAGTCAGTTTTGAAATTACCCCCTATAAAAAAGCCATACTTCCGGGAGTGATATTGACTCTTAAGTCAACAATGACCAGCTGATACATGGTGGTAGGCATGCGAGTGATATTATAGAAGTGTTTTAGTATCTTGTACAGTGTCAGGTTTTTGTTATACAGTGAAAGCTTTGCTATCCAGCATGTTGGGGAGATGGGGGGTGCGAGCTAGTTAAAAATTCCGGTTTACTAAGAGTTCTACTTACCAATGGAATACCAATTTTCAAAGAACTAGAATACAATAAAATGAATAAAGTATTAAATAGTATACAGGTACTCACCAATCCAGTAGTAATACTGCACTGCAGAGTGATTGGTTTCTTGAAGCACTTAGGTGTGTATACAGGTAAAGTTTTCTATAGGGTTATCTTATTACAGTACATATTACTATGGGCAGCGCATGGCATACACCCAGATCACTAAAAATGCACTTAATACAAAAACTATACTGAACATAATTTAATCTTTCTTTGATGATTCAGAAGGCACACTTCAGGAGCTTCCAGTGCTTCAGGGTCATCATTATCAACATCAATTATCATAGTAGATGTAGAAGGTGTAGGAGACTGGGCTGAATCTGTAATGACCATCTGACCAGGAATGCTTGAACAATTTTTATAGTGGGAGTGCTGAGAGCCGTTGAATCAAATGTTAAGCCCTGTATATAATGGAAACCACTTCAAGCCAGGGGATGCTGCAGTTCCAGCACCTACGCCTATGACACACCCTGGAAGCGGCTTTTTTTAATAAATCCCCGATATCAGCTTGTTTACTTGTCTTCTGCCTCTTTTGCGTAAAAGTAGAGTGCAGAATGTGCAATTGCATAACCTCCTGGGCAGTATGCTAGTCCCGGTTACTAGATTGAAGATTTGTATTGGGAGATATTAGAAATGCTGGTTAATGGAGCTTTCTGGTTGATAAAGTGCTGGATAACTCAGCTTTTACTGTATCTAGATTTTAAAAACTAAACAAGTTGCATGCAATCTTTACAATTCCCTATTATTTTAGTTAATTCATCCAGGGCCAAATTTTCTGTGCCTGATTCACACAAGTAGCTCCATTGATTTCACTGGGACAACTTTCATGAGTAAGGTAAGCAGGATTTGGCATCCAGATCAGTGTATCTGTGTGGCTGTTTACCTGACCTGCCCCCATCCTGTTCTCCACACCAGCCTATTTTACCTCCCAGGCTGCAGTTTGCAGGGGGGAGTCTGGAGGCTGCACTGTGTGACTGCTGTGCTTGCTGCTTTTGTGAAGTCCCAGGTTCTAAAAATAAGCCTATGTGTTTTATGCAGGAGAACCCCTTCAAGGAGAGGATTGTGGAGGCTTTCTCAGAGGATGGAGACGGGAACCTCAGCTTCAATGACTTCGTGGACATGTTTTCTGTGCTCAGTGAAATGGCTCCCAGAGAGCTCAAAGCAATCTATGCCTTTAAGATCTATGGTAATGTGTGGGGATGCTGTAGATAAATTGCTCCATTAATTCAGATTAACTGTCTACCTAGGAGAGATGTTCACTGTTAGCTCTGTGCTTAGCCAAAAAGCAAAATGGCTTAGTTTTGCAAGGTGCTGAGCATCATCATCATCATTTGCTGAGCCAATCAGCAAACATGCACTTAACTTTAAAATCCCCGGAACTACTTATATTCTTGAAGTTAAGCACATGTAGGATCAAACCCTAGGAAGAGATGTTTTGGTATTAGAGATGACCTTAGTGTAATTCAGGGATCTTCCCCTCTAGATATACTGTATTATTTAGTCCACTGAAATGTCAAAAGATCTTGTGGTATGTCATTGTGACAACAGCAAAGATGGTAAATAAGATTGTTTCAGACTTCCAATATCAATTAAATTCTAGAAACCAGAAGACCATCGGAGAGCATGATGTTCACACAAAGATAGTATCTGAATTTTTCTCTTGCTTTTTTCTTCTGGCCTGTTTAGATTATCTTTGCACATCTGATGATTATCTGTACAAGTCCACAGCTGATCATTATGATGCTCCTACGCAATTCTCATTTTGTGTTTCTAATTTTAGACACATGGAAGAATGCTAAATGAAGCACTAATGGTTCTGAAAACGTGAATCAAATCTTTTTATATTAGCACTTAGGCAACATTTTGTAGAAAATATTCTTGTTGTGCATCTTTGCACAACAATTTCCTGGGAGAAATCCGCTTCATGTGCTTTCCAGGATGTTTGCAAAGCAGTAATAACAGAGCTCAGGCAACAAACTGCTAATTTCTATAATAATCAAAAGGTTGAAAGTTCTTTATTAGCTAGAGATTAGTGACTAGATCCTGGGGTCCAGCCGAAAAGGATTGAGCACAAGTGAAAAAAGGTAGATGCAAAGGTGGACAAGACAGCATATCTCCACTCCCCCGTCAGTACAAAATTACCGCCTCAGCTTGCCCTGTCTTTGAAATGGATCACACCTTTCCAAGTTTAAAGCAAGGTCTCCCCTCCTGGAATCTCACTTACTAAGAAGGTCTCCCCGCCTCTTTCCGGCTTCCGCCCCCTCCCCCGAGTGATGCCGGGAGCCAGCAGGGCGGGTAGAGCAGAGCAAGGTGGGCTGGGGCTGGGTCGCTCACTGCTGTCAGCAATAGACCCCCTGCTAACTCCCCAGGCCGCCCTGGACCCTGCGTCCTGCTGAAGCGCAGGGACCCCCAAAGCATGGTAAGCCTAAACATTGGTGAAGCCAGGTCCACGTTCCTAAATATTGATGGAGCACGAGCACCACGGGCCCATATAATTAGCCACCTTTGCCTGTGTAGGGTTTCCTTTGTGAGAGCTGAGAGAGTCAACCACTTGGCTATAGCCCATCATAGAAAAGCAAGCAGGAACCAAACCTGCTATGTGTACATTTTCTTGCCAGATAACTTACTAAATCTTGAGGCATACAAAGCTGCAAATCTGACAGTTCCATCAGGCTTGGAATATTGCTACTCAGTGGACAATTAGGTTCTGAGTTCATGTGACCATGGAAGTGCTACGTGGAGATTTATTGGCAACTTATTAGCTGTTTGTATGTTAGATGGAGCAGTACAATAATTTACTATTTCCCCCATCACTTCTGTGGTTGGTGTCTCAAAACATCAATGTTAGCAGAAACCCGGACTGAATGGTAACACTTCTGAATGCTGGCCTAGTGCTTGCTTGTACCGTACAGAATCAAGTCCTGTTGAAATAAATGGGAGTTACCTGTTGTGAGAGAAATTGGCCCCAAGTTTGCTGGGTTGAAGACAGACGTAAACATTTGTTTAAACTGTTTTCTTTTATACCCATTTTGTTAGAGTAAATTAATCTGGAGAGAGGTATTGACAATCTTCTTTTCTTTTTTCCTATTCTTGTTTAGATTTTAACACTGATAACTTCATTTGTAAATCTGACCTTGAAAAAACCCTCAACAAGCTGACACGAGAAGAGCTAACAGCAGAAGAAATCACTCTAGTTTGTGAGAAGGTGATAGAAGAAGCTGATATGGATGGTGATGGGAAACTAGCATTTGCAGACTTTGAAAATATGATTTCCAAAGCACCAGACTTTCTCAGGTATAAGAATTGCCTTAAAAACTATCAAATGTTCTTTTTGTACATGTTTTGTTGCAGTTGGAAAGATGATGGCCTTGCCAAATGTTGACATGCTGGAGTAACATTTGACAGGCTCTAAGGCTGAGTTACAGTTTATCCTCTTTTGATGACAGAAAAGCAGCAATGCTTAGGGTTTTTTATTTACACTTCTGCCCTGGTGTTCAGCCAAGGTCTCTGCACTTTCTCCAGGATCAATGCCTTGCATATACTTGCCTTTTTATATTATTATTCATTATTATTATTATTCTGGAAGATCTCCTAAAGTGTAGTGTAAACGGAAAGACACCCCGGGGCTCAGATCCTCAGTGGTATTTAAAAGCCTAACTCCTATTAATTTCAATGGGAGTTAGACGCACAAATACCTTTTGAGGATCTGAACCCAAGTCCTTCAGCTGCAAACTAGGGGATGACATCTACCCAGAAATCCCTTACTTTACTGACTATTTGAAGACCAAGAACTCAATGAGTTTTGATTATCTTTGCATTTGATTTTCTTAGATATTTTCTTAGATGTTTTGATCTTTTAAAAGCTCAAATGATACTGTCCTCAGGCAGGCCCACTGACAGCAGTTCCAGGCCCCAGAACAGTCAATGGGCCTCCACGCACGCACAAGCCACGTCTGCGCAGATGCAGTCTGCCTGACATTTGGGCAGTGCTGCGCCTATGCTGCTGGTGCCCAGCGAGCTCTTCCAGCACAACCAGGGCTTCCATATGCCCGCTGCTCGGTAGGGTTGCCAACTGTCTAATCGCGCAAACCCAAAGACTCTTGCCCCGCCCCTGTCCCACCCTTCTCCAAGGCCCCACCCCCTGCTCACTCCATCCCCGCTCTCTCTGTCACTCACTCTCCCCCACCCTCACTCACTTTCACCAGGCTGAGCCAGGAGGTTGGGGTGCGGGAGGGGGTTTAGGGTGCGGGCTCTGGGAGGGAGTTTGGACGCGGGTTGCAGGCTCTAGCTTGGGGGGTGGGTTGGGGTGCAGGAGGTGCCATTGTTGGCAGGGATGGCTGTACCACCTCACAAGGCAGCTGCATGAGGGGAATCCATGCCAATCCTTTGCTATGGGTTTCCGGCCCTGAGACTTCAAGCAGCTGAGCCCTGTAGCTGTCTTTCCTTTCCCAGACCTCTTCCTGTATATTTAGACTGGCCTCCTCCCTGGCTTGCTGCTTGCTCTTTAATGGTACACTCACTTCCAGCTCTGTTCTCCCTGAATGACCACTGTCCTATCTCCCAGCAGACCTGATTCCTAGTTACATGACCCTTGTGCTCTCTCATTTCTTCCAGCTGAGGAGGCAAGCTACACCTGCCACAGATGAGGCTGAATCCCCAATCCCCTTAAAGGTCCAGCTCACCCTGTGACATCTGTGTTCTGGGAATTTGTTCCATGAGACAATGTTAGAGACCCAAATGATGTAGACAAGTTCCTTCTTTGCGTAATGGACCCCTGTGGAAACTCCTAGCCCAATTGCATTGCCATGAGTATTACTTAGGGGAACTTGGTCTTTCATTGTGCAGGACAGTTTTTGGTCATCATCTTTAGATCCTGAATGAGAGGGCAGACTGTTTCTAGATTTGTTTTTGTTGCTTATAGTTGTAGCCATTATAAGGAATTTAACTTATCCATTATGTTCATAAATGGATACCAGTCCCTTCCAGTTCCTCTTGGAATTCTCTGCTAACAAGGAACTGGTAGTGCTACTGAAATGCCCAGATTTGTTCCAAATAACATGATCCATGGCACAGTAAAACAGTCACAGAAACACATTGCTGACCTGATGACATATTGTATAGAGGAATATGACAATGTTAATGTCCTGGAGATGATTGTTTCATTGTGAAATATGTGGAGTGTAGATTCAGACATACAGGCAAACCAGATTCCCACGCCAGCAACAGCCATATGCGAGATCACCATCCCTTCCTCTTGATGAATTTCAAAATAGCGCTGTATAGTAGACATCTCAGTACTTATTATAAAAAATTGTTGTCTGGAAGCAGCCCAAGTGGTATCTTCCATCATGAGTAGATGCCTAACTGTGAGAATCCCTAAATTCACTATTTTCTGGGGTTCCTCTGTAGTATGGCTGGCATCAAAGTTCCTACATTTAAGCACTTACCTGTTAAACTTGCTGATTAATCCAGTAGTGGTCTATGATCTTCATTGAACTGCTCCTCAGTAGGATGTGGCAGCAGAGGAGCAGAAACTTCATTCTGACCAGTACCACATGCCAATATCTGCTGATCCACAGTCATGACTGTCATGAGCATCACTTTCTCTGGCTCTTTTTTACTTTTTTTCAATACTGCCACGATCAGCCATTAGCAGCTCTGTTGTCCAATCTGCTGTGGACTTTTCCTTTTTCTGGATTCTTTTTCACCACTTTCAGCACTGTCACAGTCGGGGAATTGGCAACTCCGTAACCCTGTCTGTCATGACCCGTTTTCTTGTTTACACATTCTGATGCCACATGAAACTGCTCAAAATGGCGTATCCATTTTGGCCGCACTGATTTATCAGCAGTTACAGCATCTGAAGTTGTTATGGGAGCCATTAGCTCCATTGTCTTTGTGACGGGTTGGATCACAGAAACCCCCTTGGGAGCTGCCACCCGATGTGCAAAGACTACCCCTGCTTCTGTTTTCCCTGCCAGCTCAGGACTCCAGCACCCTGTCTTGCTGAGCCAGACACTCCCGTCTGGCTCCAGACACAGACCCAGGGTCTGAATCACTTGTCCCAAAGCTGCAAGTTTACCTGAAAACAGCTCGCAGTAGCGTGCTTGTCTTTAGCACTCAGATGCCCAACTCCCAATGGGGTCTAAACCCAGATAAATCCGTTTTACCCTGCATAAAGTTTATGCAGGGCAAACTCATAAATTGTTTGCCCTCTATAACACTGATAGAGAGAGATGCACAGTTGTTTGCTCCCCCAGGTATTAATACATACTCTGAGTGAATTACTAAATAGAAAGTGATTTTATTAAATACAGACAGTAGGATTTAAGTGGTTCAAAGTAGTAACAGACAGAACAAAGTAAGTCACAAGCAAAATAAAATAAAATGCGCAAATCTATGCCTAATCAAACTGAATACAGATAATCTCACCCTCAGAGATGCTTCAGTAAGTTTTTCTCAGACTGGACATCTTCCAGGCCTGGGCACAATCCTTTCCCCTGGTACAGCTCTTGTTGCAGCTCAGGTGGTAGCTAGGGGATTCTTCATGATGGCTCCTCTCCTTCTCTCTTCTCTTCCCCCCTTTATATATCTTTTGCATAAGGCGGGAACTCTTTGTCTCTCTGGGTTTCCACCCCCCCTCACTGGAAAAGCACCAGGTTAAAGATGGATTCCAGTTCAGGTGACATGATCACATGTCACTGCAAGACTTCATTACTCACTTGCCAGCACACACATATACAGGAAGACTCACAGGTAAATACAGCCATCTGCAGACAATGGGAGTCATCAAGATTCCAAACCATCATTAATGGTCCACACTTTACACAATTACAATAGGCCCTCAGAGTTACATTTTATATTTCTAGTTTTAGATATAAGAGTGGTACATTTATACAAATCAGATGATCATACTCAGTAGATTATAAGCTTTGTAATGATACTTTACAAGAGACCTTTTGCATGAAGCATATCCCAGTTACGTTACATTCACTTATTACCGTATTTTCTCTAAAACCAGCTCAGTTACATTATATTGACTTATTATCAAGTTTTTATAAAACCATATAGACTGCACAACGTCACAGTCTTTATTCTGCTTCAGACTCTATGTATGCTGCTTCTGTCCTTTAAGGTAGTTTGATCTGTCTCTCTGTACCTGTAGAACTGGCCCCCCCTTTTCTGTTTCTAGAGCTCCATGCTGCAGCTCTCCATGGGCTCTCTCTAGGGCTCCATGCTGCAGAGTTTATTTTTCTGGGTTCTCCCTCTTTTTGCCCTTGTCACCTCTTCTCTATGCTGGAGCTTTTCCTGCTCTCACTGCCCTTCTTCAAACCTTCTCTGCTCTCTTTCTGTTTAGCCCCAGATTGCTCTGGGCCTGCTCCAGTATTGGCAGGTGAGGAACTCAGACTGTTCCCTCTCCCTGCAGAAGAGTTACACTGACCTTTCTCTTCCTTTCCTTTTTTTGTTTTTGTTTTTTGCTCTCTCTCTCTGGAGGTGGATCTGTCACTGCTGGCACACCTAATGTGAGCCCAGAGACACGATACTGCAAGCCCTTTAGCAGAGAATAATCTCCTATCCAGAGGTCCCTCAATTTATTAACTTTTTTACAACATGCTGGTCCTCTCTGATAACAGGGGGACCATAAAACCTATGAGTAAAAGATATTTCCCTACTAGGCACCTGTACCTTCACCAGTGGACTCAACAGTGGGAGCACTAGCACAGGCAGAATACAGACATTTTGTCTAAATCCTGCTCTGAACACAATAGCCTTTAAAACGAAATGGAACTCGTTTGTTTACAGATGGGCTTGGGGTCTCTTCTCAGCATTGCTACACCCACTGGGCCTGCAAAATGCTGTATTATCTGAAGAACATGCTCTGGGATCTGAAAGGGCAATGCTTACTCTGATATCTCATGAGGAGATAAGGATGCCCAGCACCTAATGGAATTAAGCCCTCAACTTGTATTGATTTTTAAAATTATAGAACGGTAGAAAAAAGAATTAAACTGAAGACCATCCTCTTTCTGGTACAGAAATGGGAAATATGTAACAATGAGTTTTTCAGGGCTTGTTGGGGCTGGATTAATTATATTCATTGGCATAATTTATTGAATGTAAGTCATGATTAAGTCTGCGAGTCTGTCATGGAGGTCATGGAAGTCACAGATTCCGTGACTTTCTGGGACCTCCGTGACTTCTGCAGCCTGCTGGTACCGCTAACTCCAGGACCACCCTAGCACCTTGGGAAGCCCTGGAGCCAGCCACACCGGCTGCTGCTCTGGCAGCCCCAGGCAGCTGGTCCCTGGCACTGCCCTGGAGCAGCTCTCCGGGACCGGTGGCGCTGGGACCCCGGACCGCCCCCTGCCAGGACCAGGGGGACCCCAGGCCGTCCTCTGCCTGGACCAGCAGTGGCGGGGTTGTGGGGCCCCAGGCCACCTCCCACCCAGACTAGTGGTAGCAGGGCTACAGGCCGACCCCGGACCAGACCGGCAGTGGCAGGGCCCCGGGCCGCCCCTCCACTCCCCAGCAGCAGCAGAGCCCCGGGCCACCCAACCTCCAGCGGGGGGGGGGCCTGGCAGCTCCCTCCCCCCAACAGAAGCATTGTCCTGCGCTGCCCCCTCCCGCCCCCCCTGCAGCAGTCTTCAGGAGCGCCCCCCTCCTAGAAGGTAAGATTTAGTCACAGGTATTTTTAGTAAAAGTCATGGACAGGTCACCGGGCCATGACTTTTTGTTTATTGCCCGTGACCTGTCCATAACTTTTACTAAAAATACATATGACTAAATCTTAGTCTTAGTCATGATTTATGAATATACATGAAAACATTGTGGTAATTTGTCCTCATGAAATTAAAGCCAGAGACTATAGCAATTGTATAATTCATACTGGTAATACAGAACCAATTAAAATAATTAAATACTGCAATCTTTTCTGGATCTGCAGTTAGTTTTATTTTGGCGATTGATTTTCTTTTGTTTTCTAAATGCTACTTGGGCCTATTACTGAGCAAGAAAGATGCCCTCTAAGCAAAGAAGGGAAAGTTGAGCTTAATACCAGAATCAAAATCAATTATTTAGCTCACACATACCAGTTTTTCCAATATTGGACTTCTGGAAACCATGCATGTTTTCCCTTGCACATTTCGTATTTAAAGGAACCTTGTGAAAAGGCAGAGCTTCCACTTGTACACAGACCTCTACTCCGATATAACACTGTCCTTGGGAGCCAAAAAATCTTACCGCATTATAGGTGAAACCGCGTTATATCGAACTTGCTTTGATCCGCCGGAGTGCGCAGCCCCGCTCCCCCCTCTCCCCCCCCCCGAGCACTGCTTTACTGCATTATATCCGAATTCATGTTATATCGGGCCGCATTATATCGGGGTAGAGGTATATTAATAAAATACTCTACATAGCCCTTCCGCCTATCATGGTACCTAGATACTACAGTCATAACCACATTATAGCTACCATAGGCAGATAATGCAATTGAAATGCAGGAGACTTTCCAATGACTGGAGAGGATTTGCTGATCATTGGACTATCTTCCCCTGCTTCATCATCATGCAAAGATTTCACCCTTTGCTTACAGTGTCACAATGGGTACTATGGTACAGAAGGATGATCTCCATTCCAGTACAGGAGTCTCTCTGGTATAGATAGTGAAGGGGAAAGATCTATTTTCAATTCACTAGTTCCCATCAGCCATGAATTTACACTGAGTATATTAAAAGGGATTTTTAAAAACTAGATTTCATCTATAGAAATGTCCATTATAACTATTGTTTAATAGGTGAAATTGTGGCTGCATGTCAGAGAGGGGGTGTGAGTGGAGCATCCATTCAAGTGTCCGCTACACAAATAATCACTGCTAAAAGGGCCTGTGGGGCACGGTGGTGTGCCAGTTGGAAATGGAGCCATAGGATCTGCACTTTTGTGACCACAAATGCCTGTAGATGGGTAAATTCCACCCTTCCCTAGTTCCTCAGGTTTTGTGCAGGGAGGACTGAATTATACCAGTAATGTTTCAGACGGGACTGAACCAAGACCACAGACCTAAATACTCAAAATTTTGAGGAAGATCGGATTTAGATCCAGACCCTATTTGCATTACCAAAGCCCCAGGTATGAATTCTTCCTCTCTTTGTTCTGGCCCTGAACTTTGAGGCTTGGGCTCATCTGTGCCTAATAATAATTGCTCCTTGTTAACTTGAAACTGAGATGTTTTCCCCACAACTCTTTGTTCAGACATAGAGCATTTAGTTAGTGTGCACTGGACTGGTGGCATTGATTTAAAAAGAACAACAGAACAAGGGAACTTGAGGAGAAAATATTTGTCTAGAGAATTAAATGGACTTTACAAACACTTGCATTGTAAGAGGAAGAAAACAGGTAAAGCCAAATTTGGACTGTTAATCTTGGCACCACTGGCTAGTTTTATGACTTGTAAGTAGCCTGGAGGACACACAGCAGTTACATGTATTTATTCAGCATACAAAATTTGAAAAATGTCACATTGCAATGAAATTTTATCCTGTATTTCACTGATGCTGACTGGGAACTGAGTGCTGCATGCCCACAGGGACATCACTTGAAGAAGGTCATTGACAATGTACCAACTCAAGAGGAGCTGCCACAGTGTCGATGAGAGAGTCTCCTATACATTAAAGGCTGCATGTCAGGCATCACTTGACTAATCAAGTGTATCAGTTTGAGCAATTTTAGTATCAGGTACCCAGACAGTTGAACATGTCCTCTGAAATAATAGACAGCATTCTAATTCTTAACTCAGTTTAAAAAAAAACTCCTTTGTAAATTTCTCCATGTAGATTCATTGTTTTTTTCCTTACAGTAGGAAATGCTGCAACTATACATGGAAACCTGGTAGAGAGAATGGATCAGCTACAAGGGATGGGAGCAGGCATGAGGACTCTGTAGAGGCTGTAGTTTTATAGGCTGCTTGTGCCTCCACTTTCTTTACAGTTGTACAGTGGAGACTTGCAAACTGCTGTCCTAGAACTCAAAGGCAGCTGAGGATGCTATACAATCCCAGCGGCTCCTGAGAGAGGATGAGGGAGGCAGTGGAATGTTTGTCACTGTAGCCGTAAAGTCCCTGCACCCTTTCTTTTTCCCCCCACAGCGTGTGGCATTTTGGGATGGTGGCAAGGGGTAAGTGGGTGGCTTGCTGGTGGGAATTGAACTGTGGATGTAGGTGAGAGAGCAGATGGATGGAAGAGCTGGTAAACAGTTAAACAGTTAGAAAACTAGCAGAGAACAAGGGATCTCTGACAATACCGATGGCTCAAAGGACTATGTTAGCAATCCTCCTCCTTTCCACCCCAATCCCCACTTTAATAACCACTTCTGCCCCAGTGATCCCCTGCTACCACGAAGGCCTCACAGAGCCATAGGCAGCCAGCTGTACATCTATTCCAGGGCAAGGCTGGCCACGTCTGGCCTCCGGGCAGCATACAGATGATTTAATGCTGGCCCCTCTGGTGGTGCTTTGATTGCAGGTTGAGTGAGCCACAGGATCCTCTCTTTCCGGAGGGAAGAGTCTGTAGAAAGAGTCTTGCAGTGCTCAGACTGAAGTGCTCCTGATAAGGCATGCCCTGAAGTGATGGGCTTCCTTCCAGTCTCTCACTGAAAGCCATCTGGCTCATAGCTTCTGACCCTGAACCTTGCAGCTGATCGCTTCCATATTTAAATCCTCTGTTGTGCAACACTGATACAAATGCATGTGCAGTCGCAGGTAGGGTGATCAGATGAGAGATGTGAAATATCGGGGTTGGGGGGGGGGGGGCCAAGAGAGAAAAAAAAAAAAAAAACCTCAAGAGCCAGCGGCGGAGTTAAAAGAAAGAAAGAAAGAAAAGCCGGAGCACAGGAAAAATTGGTGGGGTCTGAGCACCCACCGGCAGCTCCACGCCCCGCTCCCCCCCCCACCAGCTCACCTCTGCTCTGCCTCCACCTCCCCTGAGCTGGCTGCCGCATTCTGCTTCTCCCCCTCCTCCAGCGCTTGCGCCGCTATACAGCTGATTAGCGCAAGCCTGGGAGGGAGGGGTGAGGAGGAGGAATGCGGTGTGCTTGGGGAAGAGACGGGGCCAGGGCGGGGATTTGGGGAGGGATCCAATGGGGGAGGGAAGGGGCGGAGTTGGGGTGGGGGGGGCACGAGCCCCCTCTGCCTGTGCGCCGGAGCACAAAATATCGGGACAATTCGCGTCCAGACCGAATATTGATCGGGACGCGGGACAAACAAGTAAATATCGGGACTGTCCCAATAAAATCGGGACGTCTGGTCACCCTAGTCTCAGGGCCAAGAGGAGGCCGCATGCTGTGTTTTCTCAGTGGTTTCTCTTAGAGCCACCATGTAATGGCTATAGGAAATGAAACAGACAGTTCCCAGGAGCCTCTTCTAAGCAAGCCAGGCTGCATTCTGAACTTGAGGAGTCGCCTTTATCTGCTGCTTTATTGTTTGATCATTAAGAGACATTCAGCAGCTTCACAAGTCTTTGGTTACACTATCAGCAGAGATGGTTGAAAAGTTCAGGATTCAGGCATGAGGATGAATCTGGCCTAGGGTAGGGGTTCATAAGATTTCTGCTGTCTGATCTGCATCCAAACTGGAAAATAGTTTCCTTCTGTTTTAAATGGAACCTGGAACACACATTGATGGGCATGTTCAAAGGTGGAAGCTGAGCATTCACACTCCAGGAAATTCATCTGGCTATGTTTTTGAGACTGTGGGAGCATGAGTATGATGCATCATTAGTATTGTTTCTGGCAGCTGTGCCTACCTTACTGCCTGTTTGCATTATTTTTTGTAGCTGGATTTGGTATTTTTAATTATCCACTGAAATAAGGGAATTATATTATTACTAACCACAGCAAAGCATACTGCCGGCACATGTTGGACAACTGATCCTACCCTCTCCTGTTAGTGCATCTCTGTCACAAACTGCACACATCCTCCTCAGTCTCACGTTGGAGCTCCTATTGAAATGCAATGACCAATCATGCTGAATCTCACAAAACTTTCTTAGTGGCAATAAGATGTAGATGTGCATTGAATAGGGACTAGTGTTCAGAGTTTGTATGCTAATGATAGACAGGGTGGATAGTAAGTTGACTGGCAACTTCCATTTCATTGACTAAAGATCAAGTTCTATTCTAGGTTTTCAGTGGTAATGAAGCTTTTTATTTAACAGATGACACCTGCTGCACCTTCTGTGTACAATATAGTAGCATTCCATTGGACTGGTTCTTTGACACTGTATAAGGTCTTATGAAACATTGGGTGGCCAGCTGCTCCCCCTTCTCTGCTGTCACCAAACCATGGTGCAATACTTAGCTCTGACACTTCTTGTACTGTATATACTGTGGCATGAGTGTATCATCACTACACAGAATGTCTCAAAAAATCCTTGACTGCTTTTGGGCCTAGGACTGCTATTCTACATACTCAGTCATATGCATCTCAGATTAGTATGGCCCTTGTCATTTTTTCAATGCACATTTTGTGGAAGGTATCATTTGCCCCTTAAAGAGAGAGAAATTGGCATTGTTGTGGCTTGCCTTTTCTAAGTTACCATTTGGATGCCTCTGTATATCCCCTTGTTACCTTCATTATTTCTTGTATTGTCATGACTGGTTCTCAGGGTCTGGACCTGATCTGTTTATACAACAGAAGGCATGTATTAGAGGTCTTCATTACCTTACTCCTCCTGTGTGCTCTGTATCCTGGTCATACTTGAGTCTTATACTGAACTCTGTGTTCTCAGTTGTTTACCCTTGGTTTTGAAAATCTGTGCAAGTGTATTTTTAATATGAGGCACTCAGATTCAACCCCCAGTGGGGTAGGGATCTACTTCACAAACTACCATCACAATAGGGAGACCAAGAACTGAATGGGTCACTGAGACTAAACAGCTCTCTCTGATAGTCCCTTCAGAACCCGGGCTGGAGCCTGCTATTCGGTAGCAGTACAGCAGAAGCTTGCAATTCTTACATCTGCGGTCTGATTGCAAAGCTTCCAGTGGTTTTGCTCTGCCTTTGCTTGCAATCTCCAAGGGCTCAATCATGAACTCCTCATGGTAAGGAGAAACCATAGGGTTGCCAGTACCTCTCCCACATACATGGGCAGAGAGTGGGCAGGCAGGGGTGGAGAAAGGGCATAGCCAAGACTCCATCCTTTCAACTCACTGACTAGCATAACTGAATGGGAACAGAGGGGGAAACTGGGACCCTGCCCTGTTTATGGGGCAGTGTAACAAGCTAGCCTTCTCCCCAGCTCACATAGGTTCCACTGCCCCACACAGTCTTTTCCCAGGCAATTTTATTTTCCTAATATAGGCTAAATGAACAAAATCAGTTTCTTAGCTGACTCTGGGCTACCGTTCCCAGGGGATTCTCCCTCTTTTCTCAGACTTTTCTGCTTCAGGGCTTCCTGCAGGAATCTTCCATGCTCTGCTTACTGAGCACTGCTACCCAGGGCTTTCTTCTTGGGGGCTCTTTTTCCCCACCAGCTTGCCTCCCCAGAGAGCCTGGCAACCTCTGCTGGGGAATTCCTGCCGCACCTGCTTCTTGCAGATCCTTGGCTCTGACTCTCTTGTCTCCCTGGATGGGCCACCCCTACTTTGCCACACTGTTCAGCTTCTTTGGCTTCAAAGAAGGCTTCCTTTGAGTGCCTCGCACACTAAGCCAGTCTGGAACCACCTTACCCAGCTCTGGGGTCCCATGGAAAAGGCCTTCAAAAATGTCTCCAGGACCACTCAGTCCATAATTTTCTCTATGGAACTAGTCTCTGGGCATAACCACTGGGCAGCCAGGTCCACTACCCCTGTTCATGCCCTCCACGGGAATGACTCAGCCCCAAAATAGTGCTGATATGCCTCCAGGGTCAGTCCCAATCTGTCTAAGATAGCAGCCTTCACCACATGATAGGAGCGCCTGCTTATTGCTCAACACTTGGTAGGCTGCCAGCCCCTCACCTGTGAAACCGTGCTATGTGGGATGCCCCAGTGAATTTTTCCCAATCCGCTGCACTGGGCACTAACTGGAAGGTACATAGCGTGGCCTTTGCATCTTCCCCCGACCCCAGCTTTGCCAGTCCAGGGATCAGCCAGCTCAAGCTACCCTAGGGTGACCAGGTGTCCGGTTTTTGACCGGAACACCCAGTCGAAAAGGGACCTGGCGGCTCCAGTCAGCACTGCCAACCAGGCCGTTAAAAGTCCGGTTGGCAGTGCTGCGGAGCTAAGGCTAGTCCCAACCTGTCCTGGCTCCGTGCTGCGCCACTGACCGAGAGCCACCAGAGGTAAGCCGGTGCCCCAACCCCCTGTCCCAGCTCTGAGCCCCCCCCCAAACCCAGAGCCCCCTCCTGGACCCCAAACCCCACATCCCCAGCCCTACCCCAGAGCTTGTACCCCCAGATGGAGCCCTCTCCCCACCTGCTCCCCAACCCCCTTCCCCAGCCTGGAGCCCCCTCCCACAACTTGAACCCCTCATTTCTGGCCCCACCCCAGAGCCCACACCCCCAGTTAGAGCCCTCACCCCTCCCACACTCCAACCCCCACCCCAGCCCAGTGAAAGTGAGTGAGGATGTGGGAGAGCGAGCCAACGAGGGAGGGGAAATGTAGTGAGCGGCGGGCAGGGCCTCAGGAATGGGGGCATGGCCTCGGAGAAGGGTCAGGGCTAAGGTGTTCGGTTTTGTGCGATTAGACAGTTGGCAACCCTAAGCTATCCTCTCTAATACCAACTAAATTCCCCAGAGTCTCTTGGGCCAGCCACTTCTGTAACCATTCTTCTTGCTAGAAATGAGCCTCTTGCCACTGCTGTTGAATGGCAAATGTGCCTCCTGCTGTTTCTGGAGGCTGTCCATTAACTGAAGGAGCCTGGGCTGGAGCTGTTTCTGTTTCTGCTGCCACTGTGCCCTTACCAACAGTTTTATCGCCTCCTCCACCTTGCCTGGTCACCCAAACTGGGTGGGGTATCAGTCAGTGTGCAGAGGCTTCAATCTCCCCTCAGTTCCAGAGGCCAATTGTCTGCCTACAGCTTCCATCACATTTAACAAGCTGGTCTTCTCCCCAGCTCACAGAGACCCCACTGCCAAACCTGGAGTCTTGCCTCCCGTCCAGGGGATTCTGCCAGCCTGCCTATTGCTCCTGATTCTTGCAGCTCCCTGGCTCTCACTCACCGGGCCTCACTAGGCCCAGATACACTCTTTTAAACCTAACTGGGATCAGCTGAACAGTCATAGGTGCATTGGCCCTGCTCCTTCTTAAAGGGGCCAGTCATCCTGTGACAGGCAGCTCAACTATGTGCGGCCCATTACTCGGACTGGATTATCTAGGGTTACCATTCGTCCGGATTCCCCTGGACATGTCTGGCTTTTTGAGCTAAAAATAGCATCCTGGGGGAATTTGTAAATGTCCGGACTTCCACCCCCCCCCCCATGCAGAGTGCGCGCGGCTAACAGGGCAGCCGGCCGGATGGTGCCACTTACATGGGGCTCCGACAGCCAGAGAGAGCCCCTCCTCTGCCTCCCCTGCAGCAGAGATCACTCCCTCCCTCCCTGCATTCACAGATCGCCTCCAGCAGTCTGGAGCTCCTCCACTGCTGCCCAGCGTGCCGGGACGAACGGCTCAGGCCGTTCCTGAGCAAGTTCACAGAGACATTAGGCGAAGGCCAACAACAAGGGGGCCAGGAGGTCGGAGAAAGGGCAGGAAGGTTTTGGAGGGGGCAGTCAAGAGACGGGGGCGGGGGGCGGGAATTCGGGGGGGGGCTTTCTGGGGGAGGCGTGGATAAGGTTTTGGGCAGTCAGGATACAGGTAGGGGATAGGGTCCTGGGGGGCAGTTAGGGTGGGGGGGGTCTTCAGAGGGGGCAGTTAGGGGACAAGGAACAGGGAGGCTTAGGTAGGGGGTGGGGTTCTGGAGGGCAGTTAGGAGCAGGGGTCCCAGGAGGGGGCAGTCAGGGGACAAGGAGCGGGGGGGTTGGGAGTTTGGGGGGGGGCTGTCATGGGGCAGGAGTGGGGAGAGGGATTGGAGCAGTCAGGGGACAGGGAGCAGAGGGGTTTAGATAGGTCGGGAGTTCTGGGGGGGGGGCTGTCAGGGGGTGGGGAGTGGTTGGATGGGGCGTGGGAGTCCCAGGGGTCTGTCTGGGGGTGGGGGTGTGGATAAGGGTTGGGGCAGTCAGGGTACAGGTAGGGGGTAAGGTCCTAGGGGGCCAGTTAGGATGGGGGGAGGGTCTCAGGAGGGGGCAGTCAGGGGACAAGAGGCAGGGGGAGAGTTGGGGGTTCTGGGGGTGGGTGGGAAGTGGGAGGGGCAGGGGTGGGGCTAGGGCAGGACGGGGGTGGGGCTAGGGTGGGGCTCCTCCCGTCCTCTTTTTTTACTTGCTGAAATATGGTAACCCTAGATTATCAAGTTACAGTCCAAACCCTAAATCCATGTAAAAATTACTCTGACTAATCCCTTAGGTAACAATACACCTACGACAGCGAGGCATTTCTCTGTGTGGGCTAACACACAGGAAAGACAGCCATTTGCCCTAAGAAGCATTGCCTTTGATTTTCCCCAACATTAAATGTTTGCTTATTCATTGATCTCCATTATTTCTGGTGTAACAATCTTGATTGGCCATTCCAAATATTTACTGCTCACTGCATGGAACAATATTTCCTGTGTCTAGACTGAATTTATCTCAAACTCCATTTATGGCCTCTGGTTCTCTTGCCTAATCAGTGCCACAGGACGTAATGGTCCTGTAAGTGGCAACTATCTTCATAATATTGGAGTGTGGTAGTAAAACATTTTTTCTCTTTATAAAAATGCTCCTGTGAAGGTCTCCAGATCTATGGAGGAAATACCTACCCAACCATGTACAGATACAGCCACATTTTCAAAGATACCACTGATTTTGTGTGCCTCCATTTTCTGATACCCAATTTGAGACACACATTAGCCCTTGTTTTTAGAAATGCCTGAGCACCCATTGACTTCCGCTGTAGTTTTGGGTGGTCAGCATCTCTGAAAATTAGGCCCAAAGGATCTCAATAACTGAGGCATCCAAAATCCACGGCCACTTCCGAAAATTGTGGTCTTCTTGAATCTGGTGTTCAGAGATCCTAAGTGCCTGCAGTTTTCAGTGACTTCTACTGAGTCTATGGGCATTCAACATCTCTGAATATCTAGCCCAAAGTATTTCAAGTTTTATATTCAGATACAGGAGTGTGTTTTTAAATATTTGCTCTTGCATGCAACCAACCATGGATTTTTTTTAAGCCATGCTACACTGCTATGCACTTGTACATGTAGTACAGTCATTATCTTTGGCACAAGGACTCAGCATTTGTTCTGATACCGGCTGAAAGTCAACTATGCTATCAGTGAACTTTTTCTCTCTCATTTCTCCCTTTGCAAACCTTTATTTAATGACACTGTGTGGGTTTAATCTCCTAGAGACAGTTTGCCAAGCTTTGTATTGCTGTCAAGGAAATGAAGATGCAGTAAAGTGTATTGCCTGATTTGCACTCCTGTGTTGAGGAAATGATTTTTTTTTTTTTTAATACTTTGAGAAAACTCAACTATAATCACTGACCAGGGCAGAGGAAATATGCATTCTTGGCTACTATCCCAGAAGCTGAATAAGTTGTAAATGATAGTGACAGTTGCTAGTTCAGAAAATTTGATCCCACTGGGTTTATTTCACTCAAAAATGTTATCATTAAGAGCCTGCTTGTAGCTTAATGGAAGCATTAGCACTCTGAACCGGCACTGGATAAGTGTTCTGTTCTACAAGACTGGTTACGTTTTCCACAGGAAATTGTTTTATAAATCATCATGGAAGCTTAAACTTATTTTAAGGCCTGAGGATGATACACAGCGTAGCAATTTGAAACGGGTCTTGAGAAAAACATGATATTAGCAACACGCCAGAGCTGCCAAAACCAGACAGGGAAACAATAGAGAGGATAAAAAGTATATATGCTGATGGGAGATGTACCATCTCTGAACCTTCATCATCTGCCTTCATCCATTGGAAGCAGCTTCATCATCTGCCTTCATCCATTGGAAGCAGAACAGTCTGCACCTTGGGCCCAATCCTGTGTGAGGTTGAGGGCTCACAAGAGGCACTTAGCATCTCACAGAATCTGTCCTACAATGCAGATTTTTCAGATCTTAAGATGTAAGACTAAAGCTGGTCAGGGACCTGGGGGAGCAGGAGGGCTATTGCAGAAAAGTTTGAAAAAATGGGGGTGGAAACATTATTGTCGTTTAAAAAACCCCAAAAACTCTAAAATTAAAAACTTTTTTTTTTTTTGGACAAAAGTTGAGTTTTCTCCCTGGAAACCAGATGCTTTCTGTGCAAAATTTAGTTTACTCAAAACCCCCGTTTTCCATCAAAAACAGTTGTGATGGAAAATTTTTGACCAGCCCTAACAAAAATGCTTTCACAAGCAATAGATGGGTTTTCTGTGTTCATGGAAGCTGCAGGTTCTGGGCACCTGGATTTTAGAGTGCTAAGGAGGATTGGGGTTAGGGAAGTTACTAGACACGCTAGCCCTAGAGTTTTATCTTAAACTGGTTTAACACCCCTTTTTTCAAAACCCAATAATTTGGAAGCTCTTTGACAAATGCAATCTGTATTTTACAGTCTCCAGGCTAACGGTCCAGATTGTGGTGCACCATATCTGCCTGTGCCATAGATTTAGATTTTTTAAGGCCAGAAGAGACCATTTTGATCATCTAGTCAGAGCTGCTGCATAACACCCATAGGGCTTCCTTGAATTAATTCCTGCTTCAAATCCAATAGCTGTGATTGAGCTAGAGCATATCTTTCAGGAAAACATCCAAACTTGATTTTAAAAATTCTGGAATCCACCATAGCCCTTGATAAATTGTTCCTGTGGTTCATTACCCTAACTGTTAAAAATCTGCTCTTTACTTCTAGTCTGAATTTGTTTAGCTTCAGTGGCAACCAAGTCAAATGCCTTACCAGAAGCATCTAGACAGACATGGTGGATGTGGTATCATTTATTGGACCAACTTCGGTCAACATTGTTACCTTTATCAAGCAAGGTTGTAATCTTATCAAATATGATATCAAGCTAGTTTGACATGATCTATTTTCCATAAACCCATGTTGATTGGCATTCATTATATTCTCCTCCTTTCATGGTTTATTAATTGAGTCCCATATCGGCCATTCAATTCTTTTACTTGGGATTGATGTAGTCCAATAGATCTATAGTCATTCAAGTCACCTTGGTTACCCTTTTAAGCTATTTGTCACAACATTAACTTTCTTCCAATCCGCTGGAACTTCCCCAGTTTTAAGAGTCATTAAAAATCAATATTAGTGGTCCAGGTTGCTCCTGAGCCAGCTCTTTTAAAAAGTCTTGGATGCAGGTTAACTGGACCTGCTGATTTGAAAATGTCTAACTTTAGTAGTTACTGTCTAGCATTTCCCTAGCTACTGTTGGAGTGGAAAATATTTCATCTTCAATTGATATGAATATATCATCTGGCTTTTTCCCAAATATTCTAGTCAGAATAGAAATATTTATTGAACATTTCTGCCTTTTCTGCATTACAATTGCCAGTTCTACTAGTTCCAGCCAATAATGGACCAATACCATTGTTAGGGTTCCTTTTTTTCCCGATACACTGAAAATTTCCTTCTGACTGTCCTTAACTCTGTTGGCAATAGATTCTCCATGTGTCCTTTTGCATCTCTTATTGGTTTTCTACAGTTTCTAGCTTATAATTCATATTCATTGCTATCAATTTCCTCTTTTTTCATTTGTTATATTGTTTTTAATTTTTATTTTTGCTTTCACTGCCTCTAAGCCAGCCTCTTTTTTTTAATTATTATGGCCTTCTTTCCCAATTCTGGAATTGTGGCTTTTTGAGTATCTAGTAGAATGTTCTTAAACAGCTCTCAATTATCATTCATATTTTTCTGTTTAAATTCTTTCTCCCATTTGATTTGGCTCATAATTATTTTCAGCTTTGTGAAATTTGCCCTTTTAAAGCAACCAGGGGTACGCGTAAATTAAAATGTCATACAATTACTTGTTAATACTGATCTATGTACTGAAATGTAAGTACAATATTGATATATCAATTGATTTATTTTATAATAATATGGTAAAAATGAGAAAGTAAGCAATTTTTCAGTAATAGTGTGTGGTGACACTTTTGTATTTTTATGTCTGATTTTGTAAGCAAGTAGCTTTTAAGTGCGGTGAAAGTGAGACAAATCAGACTCCTGAAAGGGATACAGTAGTCTGGAAAGATTGAGAGACACTGTTTTAAAGCACCAAGTATATATGTTACTGGTTGGGGATTTATTCTGTTTGCACATAACTAATGCAATCAAGTCATGATGACTTTCACCTAAGCAAGCACTAACTTTTAATTCTGTGATCACTTCCTCTTTATCTGTCAAGAGGTCTAATATTGAATTCTCCCATGTTGGATGCAACACTTTTGGAATTAAAAAAAAAGGTCATCTATAATATTCCAGGTGGTGGGTGGGGAAATTGTACTGGCACCATGAAACCTCTAGTTAGTATAGACCATTCAGGTTTAAGTCCTCCATGATAATGCAACTTTTTTTCCCTACACATTTTAGATAGGTGCTTAAAGAGCCAGTCATCCTGTTCCCTAGTGTGATTTGGTGCTCAGTAGCAGACACCAACTAGTATCCAATCTTGTTCTTTATATGAAGCACAAGATCATTTGTTTGTGAGTTGTCAGTAATTTGGAAACAGGTAATGCCATTTTTTATGAGTACCACTTCCTGTCCCCTTTATTCCACTCAATGCTTCCTAAATCGGTCATAACCATTGATTGTAACATTCTAATCATATGACTCTTCCCACCCAGTTTCAGTAATACCAACTAGATCAAATTAAAGCTCATAAATGAGCAATTCCAATTCCTCTTGTTTATTACCCAGGCTTCTGGCTTTGGGATATAGGCAATTTAAAGAATTTCTTCTCTTCAGTGGTTGAATAAGTTTGTTCTTGACATCAGGATTTTCTACTACATGAGGTTTAATTTGTTCCTACTTTTCATCCTCCTGTTTTGTTGTTAGTCTAATGCCCTTGCGGATATTCTACCCAGACTGTCCTCTAGAAGGTTGGTTCTTCTTCTTCTGAATGGAGGCCATCCAAACTACACAGCCCCTTCTGGTCCATCTTCTATGGGTAATGTTCCACCAAATCAAAACTTTCGCCCTTATATCACTTACCTAGCCAGCACTTTGTTTTCAGAATCTTCACAACCAGTGTTCCATTGCTTGCCATCACAGTACTGAATGTAGAACTGCATCGAGAAAGAAAGCCTTTCACATTTCCTCTCTAAATTCCCCTGTTTACTGCTTCTATTCACCTGCTGAATTCGCTGGCAACTGACTTCTGTACTAAGCGTTGCTACTTGACTCCACACCCTCGCTACCAGCAGGGATTAACCACTCAATACACTTCAAACATAGGGCTGATGACAGATCCAGAGGTCCCAATCATGCAATCCTCACAGAAACACAAACAGACCTGTCTCACCTGGCCTTTCAGGTGAAATGTTCTGAAGCCGCAGAGGACCTACTGAGCCAAATTAAGCACTGGTATTAGCAGACCTTCCCCCCGTGAGGTCAGTGCAGTTCCATCTATCTTATTCCAGGACTGAATTTGGCTCACTGAACAGATATTTCTGGGAATATGGACATTCCCCCCCCCCCCCCCCCAAAAAAAAAAAACCCACAGGACTTGACAGGACAGGACTTGTCCTACAGATAACTAGCAAGTACAAACGCAGAGTCCAGCCCTGGATCTTAACCATCCCAGGGAATGGAAGTCCAGATGTCATTTCAGAACTTGAGCATGATGCTAAGGCTCCATCAACCTCAGGTCTCGGTAACTTGCTTATATTCTGCCAATGTCATATGAACTCCAGAATGAGTTTGCATTCTTCTTGTCTTTCTGTTTGAGAGAGATTCAGGTGGCAACATTCAAATCCAGTACTAGGGTCTTGATTCAGTTCAGCACAAAGATTGAAGCCATTTGCAAATTTCTGGTCTGAATCAGAGCTTGAATATAAGATACCCCTGAATTCCATAGGTCTTGGTTTGTAACTCCACCCTCCACCCACTACAGCACCATAATTATGAATGAATCAGTTACTCTACTGTATATACTGTATTCTGGAATAAATTCTTCTCTGTTTCACTGGTATATATCCAGATCAACACTACTGAAATCAGCAGAGTTTTTCCAGATTTGCATGAGTGTATCTGAGAGCAGAATTTGAGTTTATAAACACAAGAGAGTATTAGAAATCGCAGTGTTCCTTGCTGAGAGACTAATGAAATCTTCCAGCGTCAGGGAAGCATTCTAACCTAGCTGACCTTGTCATCCATTCATGTGCATAGCTCTGTAGTCTAGTTTACAGCCAGAACCGGAACCAAAAGTCTCTTTAATTAAAATCTCTAAAGAACAGCTTGGTAGACTGAGCCTTGGGTTAGTGGTTTTGAAGAACTTCTGGAGGTCAACTGCAATACATTGGAAAGGGGCTCTAGAAATCATAGTTGTGACACTATTGGACTAAATCGCTACTGCTATGTTACTCCATAACTGAAGCTGCTTTGATTGTATCTTGAAGAACATATTACCATCCTGTGTTTACTTAGCTTATTGCAAGGAGAAAGGAAAATATGACACTACTACTGGGAAATGCATCTAATTTTTTCTTATGGTACATTGAGGTTTTGCGTTTGAACTTGTGCTCTGTGATGCTTTCTATCCATTCCCCCTCTATAAATGTGTCCCTGTAAAGCCAGGCTTCCAGAGTTGTTCATCCACGATAACATGGTGAAAATCTTTTTAAAGGGCAGTACTTTCCCTCCTCAGAATAGCATCACTATGCCCCAAGTCCTGACATTTAACACACAGATTGAGTAGTTGGGTTTCTCTCTGGAGGCCGAGAGAAAGAATCTCTTCCCAGGCCATTTCATGGCCATTAGTAATCAGTGTAGCCTAGTGTATAAAAGCACTGGACTGAAAGTCAGGAGACCTGGGTGTCACTGGCCTGCTGGGTCTTAAGCATGCCACGTCACTTCTCTGTGCCTCAGTTTCCCCCTCTGTAAAATATGAATAATGATACTGATCTCCTTTGTAAAGTGCTTTGAGATCTGCTGATAAAAAGTGCTATATAAGAGCTCGATATTATTACTACTGTCCTGAGGCTGCAGAAGCTTCCTAGTGTAGTGGTGAATCCACCAGTTCTGTTCCTGCACCTCCCCTGGCCCATGCATGATTGGCAGGGAAGTAGGAGCAATGCAGTGTACAAGGAGATCCTGCAGAGCTTGGATCGATGCCTCACAAAATCTTGTCCCTTCCTTCTCCCCCTCCGAACCCACACAGTCTGTGGCCCTCTGCTGAAGAAGGGCCCTCTGTTGAAGAAGGGCAAGGGTTTGAACAAGACAGAGCACCTCTCGAACCTCTTTATTAGCTATGCCATCAGAAAGCTAGAGGCAGTGATGTACTAGGCTATACCTCTATGTGCCATATGTTTAATTGTCAATAGCTCTGGTAGCTTCTTGCTTTGTGGAGTTGTGTAATGTTTAGTGGCAAATAAGTTAACATGGGGTCCTGTAGGCTAGCCACAGTAGGCAATACTAGCCCCACCCAATGCTGAATATTAGTCCCCTAAAGCAGGGGTCTCAAACTCAGTTTACCTTAGGGCCAGTGCCAGTCCTCAAATCCTCCCGGCGGGCCAACAATGTGACTGAAGATGGTGTTCAGAAAAGAAAACATTTATATTGTATTTTTTATTTTGAATTTCTTAGAAATAATAAAACTGTCATACAACGTTATACAATTCTTCGCCTGCCAGAGAGTTTTTAGTGTTTGCCAGACACCTGGCAACGCTTCAGTTCTGTCAGTTTGGTGATGTTTGGCCTCAGTGACTGAGCAGTTGAAACCTTCAGGATTGCAGCAAGGTGTGCATCAGATAGTTGTGTTCGGCATTTTGACTTGTTTATATTCATTGTGGAAAAAAGTGGCGCTGCCTCCATGACTGACTCTGCCCGGCAACTAATGATGCTGCCTCCATGGCTGACTCTGCCCGTCCACTAGTGATGGTATCTCTGTCCCTCTCCCACAGCCAATGGGAGTTGTGGGGGGCAGCACCTGCAGCAGACATTGCGAGCAGCATGGCTGCATGCGTCTCTCCTCCATGGGCCACAATGGGGAGGTTCTCGGGCCACAGATGGCCAGCGGGCTGGGACTTTGAGACCCCAACCTAAGGGATTTAACCAATAATGATCTCCTGAGATTGCCCCAAATAAAAACTTCTCCACATTCAGCAGAACTGCCAGAACATCCCCACCAGCCCCAAACACACACAACACTAAGCAAAGAGGAGACCAGGTAACAGTCTTTCCTGCCATATCTCCAGTGACTTAGTGAAATTGTACCTGGGATGAATCCGGCCCATTGTTTCTTGACTGAGCTGCAGAAAGAGGAAAGGCAATGTAACATCCGACACAGCTTTTCCTAGAAGTTCCTCCTTCCAGCAGGTAGAAAAATAGTGTCGTACTGCGGTGTTCTGGGTCTCCATGCTGGCAGTCATTAATGACCAAGGCCCCAGTTCAGCAAAGCACTTTAGCACCTGTTTGAGCAAAATAGGATTTCAACACATGCTTAAGTCCTTTTTTGAAGAAGTAAATTAGCCACTACAATTAAATGCATGCAATTTGCACATTGACACCCCTCATCTGATAAATAATGAGTTAGATCCAAACTGAAACAGCAGATCTCAAAACCTTCTGCACTGAACTCTCAATAACCAAGGCTAAGCTTTCTACTTGCGCCCATCTCTGAGAGACCAAACTCCCCCTGTATTTAGACAGGTCCAAGTTTTGGAAGAGTTCATACCTGAATCTCAGCTTCCTTCCCCAGGGCCATCTCTAGATAAACTATTGTTTTGTGCCATGAATTACCTTCCTGTCACACACTGATTGAAACTGGAAAGGGATCTCCCTGCTGCAAAAGGTTGGCAAGTCAAATACTGTATCTGGATTTTTAAAAGGGTGGAATAGTTTTGTGGCCAGCACTGCATCTCACTATCTTTCTATGAGGGTGATTTATAAAACAATTGAAGATATTAGAACTTCCAGTAAAACATCCTATTTTAAGTATAGGGAATATTTCTCAAACCAGTAGAAACTTTCAACGTGGCAGACACTTCTTAATCCTGTCATCCATTCATCATTTTGGTACCTGATCCCTTTAGTTGTTAGGCACTCTAAGAGAAGTATAATCCAACCTTATGCTTCATGGTATAAACTGATTACCACAGAGTCAGGAAGGGATTTCCTTTTCACATATAACATTGTGTGGTTGGCACAGTTCACCTTCTTCTGCAACATCCATATTTGGATAAAGGGCATGGTGGACCAGTGATCAGATCCATCCCTTCCCACTTTTCTCCATTAAAATGGGCTCTTCGAGAAAATCCCTTGTATAATGACAAGTGTTGATACCGCTTAATTTCTTTTTTCTTTGCAGTACCTTCCACATAAGAATCTGAAGATGCTGGTATGAGCCACTGTTATCAGAAATGACTTGACATCAGTCCTGCCTCTCTGAATCTCAGGCACTTTGGGGGCTTTTGTCCTCTTATTATGGCTTCTTAGAACTTGGCAACAAGGACTGGAATCATGCTGGCCCATGGGGGAAAGACTCATCACTGATCTACAAGACCTTTGGGATGTCTACGTTTTTATCTTCAATGTTGTCCGACATGGCATTCTGGAAAAGGATGGTTGACTGGGTTTTTTTAAACAAGAGAATACTATTAAATGTATTTCCCTGTAGTTTTTATATTTATGAAAATTTAATATTGTTCTTCAAAGCAAAAAAGAAAGACAGATATAAGCTATGGTGATTTTCCCAGAGGTTATTAATTGAAAGAAAGCACTGGCCTTAAAATAACGAGATGCCTCCACCATTCTGTTACACAGCTGGGGATCATGCATGGAAATAATTTGATTAAAATTTGCAGTCAAGATCAAGTTCAGGGTTTTGAAGACAACCACATACTGGGTTTGCCATTTAAGTCTGAAAAATGTCAGGTTGCTGGGTCTGGTGCTTAACCCTCAACCAATATTTTATGGATTATCATATCCTTATGAAACTTGAAGTATTTTGTATGACATCTGCATAAGTGATTCACTTCTTCCCAAGACCAACTTTAAATTGTGTCTTTGTTCTTCAAGGAGTCTTGCCTTTTCTCATGTCTTGGGCTGATAATGTTGGATAGAAGAATACTGTCATCTGTAGCCCCAAGAAGCACAGCACCAGTACCAAGGACACAAAAAAGACATTTTAAAAACCAGCTATGCAATTTTTCTCATAAAATGCATGAATGCAGCTCTGTATTTCTCTCTCCTACCCCTCCTGAAAATCAGCTTTGTCATTCCTTTTTTAAATTCCACTATTGGTTAGGTACTGGAGCATGACGACAATCATACTTGTATAACTGTTCTAACAGTCAATAGAAGGGCTCTGTCATTTACATGGCTTCTGTATCAAAGTCACCTACAATTAAAACATCTTACTGATTTATCATTCTTTGAGGATTTTTGTCCTGAGCTATAATATGAACATTAATTCCCTTTTCTGTCAGTATTTTCCTCCAATCAGTGTAATCTTAAATCTTTCAGGGAATATGTAACTGTCTGAAATTTCTGTTGCATATTGACCTAAAGAGCTCCTTAAAGGAGAGAGGGGAACCCAAGGGTAAAATGTTCAAAAATACTTAAGTGAGTTAGGCGCATGATTTCAGGTATAGTGGTGTCTATCTGGAGTAACTCCATTGGAATAAATTCACATATACACCAATATACCTGACGTCAACCTCTGCGCCTGGCCTGAGGAAAGCAGATGATCCTCTGCTGCAGTGCTTCCCGTCCTGCTTTGCCTCTTCTTATTTCTTTTATTTAGACATTTGCTGCTGTATGTTCTTCTGCTGCTTGATAGTCACAATTTCCTCTGTGTCAGCAGGTGTACGATGCTGCAGTCATCTGACTTCTCTGACACCTCTTGGAACTCCAGGTCTATATCCTACACGTGGCTCCGCTCATCTGGAACCAGGCTCATACTCCTACTTCCTGTTGGCTGGCTCATCATGTCATTATGCATGCTAGAAGCATTGATGACACACTACCACTGGATGGCATCATAACACCATCTCCTGTCCTGTCTCAGAACAGAATTCTTCTACCAGGTCATTATTTAAACATTCCTCTGACATGTATGATGTCACTATGGCCTGTATGAGACTACATTAAAAGAGGAAAATTGTTGTTTCAGTAGAGATATAGTTCCACAGAGAGTTACATAGGAATGCTGTATCTGATTAGACCTATGATCCACCTAGTCTAGTATCTTGCCTCTTGGTGTATTGGACAGTACCAGGTGCTTTGAAGGCAAGTGCAAGAAAACTCGTACTGACAATTTTATAGAAAAATGTGTCCATAGAAGTATTTTCTAACCCTCTGACATTTAGAGGTCAGGTTATGCCCCAATATATGAGGATTTATATCATACAATTATCCATATACAGCAACTCCTCACTTAATGTTGTAGTTATGTCCTTACAAAATACGACTTTAAGCGAAATGATATTAAGCAAATCCAATTTCCCCATAAGAATTAATGTAAATAGGGGAGGGTCAGGTTCCAGGGATTTTTTTTTTCACCAGATACATTATATACATATACAGTATAATTTTTAAACAATTTAAAAAAAAAACAGCGTCCTACTGTACTCAGCAATGATGATTGTGAAGCTTGGTTGAGGTGGTGGAGTCAGAGGGTGAAAGAGGATGGATCATCTGACTGCTCCTCTTGCTGTTCTTTCCGAAGTGCCAGGGGGTTTTCAACCTCCAGCTTTGCCCCAGGCCTCACCCCACTCCACCTCCAACCTGCTTCTTCCCGCCCCTGCTCCACCCCCTCCCACTAAGCGTGCCATGTCCTCGCTCCTCCCCACAACCCCCCCACCCCAGCCTCCTGAATGCTGTGAAACAGCTGATTGCTGCAGGCAGGAGGCACGGGGAGGGATGGGGGAGTTGCTGATCTGTGGGGCCACCAGCGGGCAGGAGGCACTGATGGGGATGGAGGGGAGCTGATGCGGGGCTGCCGGCCCACCCTGGTTCCAAGCCCCACGGCCAAACAACATTATAAGCAAACATTGCACAACTTTAAACAAGCATGTCCTCTAATAGATCAGCAACGTAACAATGAAAGATTGTGTTAACCGGGATGACATTAAATGAGGAGTTATTGTAAATATATAATCCATTGTTGAATCTTATTAAGTTCTTGGCCACAATGATATCTAGTGGCAGTGCATTCCACAGGTTAATTATGCCAATAAGTAAGTGTATGTGTGTGTGTGTGTGTGTGTGTGTGTGTGTGTAATTTTACCAATTTAAATATGCTAACTTTCAATCTCATTAGATGTCCCCTGATTCTTTTATTATGAGAAAGGGTAAGTACAAGCACCCATTTTTTCTTCTCTGCACCATTCATTATTTTGTATATATTTATCATGTCCCCTCTTACTTATTTCCTCTCTAAAGTCTGAGTCTTTCAATCTTTCCTCATACACAAATCTTTGTAAGCCTCTCATAATTTTTGTCATCTATCTCTGAACCCTTTTTATTTCTGCTATATCCTTTGAAGATATGGTGACTGAAACAAAATATATTATTCCAGGTGTAAGCAAACCATTGATTTGTATAATATTTTATACAAATCCTAATATCTTGGTTACCTTTGAACACGGCTGCACATTGAGTACAGGTCTTAATTAAGCTGTCTATAATGATCCACATGTCTTTGTCCTGCACTGTTATAATTAATATAGAGCCTACTAATGTGAAGGAGTAATTCAGATTAATCTTTTAGATGTGTATTGAATTTTATCTGCTTTATGTTGCTTGTTCACCAACTTCATTAAGTCCCTCTGAAGTGCCTCACAGTCTTCACTGACCTAATAATTTTGTGTCATCTGCAAAAATTTTATTTCAGTGGGACTTAAGCACATACTTAAAGTTAAACATGCATAAGTCCTGTACTGAACAGGAATGCTTTCCGAATTGGGGTCATCTTGATGAAAGGGTCCATATCACATTACCTGTCCCCTGAGTAGGCCAGAACCTGATGCAATATTTTTGCTTTTCTAGATTCTGGCTAGTTTAGCTATTCCAAGTAAAATATTTGAAATATAAGTTAAAAAGTGAGATAATGTTATGCAGAAAGTAAGAGTCGCAGTAGTGTGAAAGACCTGAATGAATTCAGATTTCAATGCCACCTGATATCCTGGAATAACAGAGGAGAAAGGAAGCCGGAGGTGTAGTTTTGTATGTCAGTGAAAATGTATAGTGGAAGGAATTGCACTTGTCAGCGCAAGAGAGCCATAATGAATCAATTTGGGTTGAAATAACAGAAGGATTAGAGGACTTATAATGTTAGTGCACTATGCACCTTCACTGCAGGACAGACAGTGGAATGAAATTTGATGATGAGATAAGGAAGGCATTAAAAGATAACAGGATTATGATTATTGGTGATGCCCTTCAAAATATGTATGATAGAGACAGAAAGGAAGGGCACAGTGAAGCAAGGCTGAGCAAATGTTCTGCTTTTCCTCTCTGAATCTGGTTCCACTTATGTGTGTGTGCGCAATATTCATGGAGAGAGATAAATAACACTAAGTGACTATCAAATTCCCTCCAGTGGGGAAGAGGAGGAGACTGCTCTGGTTGGAATTTAAAGGGTATCAGTATTACAGGATAAAGTGCCTTTCTTTCTTTGGTTCTTATCTCTAAAAGAGCTCCTAGCCTTTCCACAGTCTGGAAGAAGAGGAAGCAGAGGAGGGAGCTCCTGGCAAATTCACTGCTGCCACCCACTTCTCGAGATGTCCCATGTTTGTGAGACTAGTGACAAGCCAACATTATGTGAGTTCAGGAGCGCCACAGAATACACCTGGGATCAGTCTGGCCCACTGTGTTCATGTTTTCCTCAGTCAATATCTGGTCAATAGATCCAGATATTCCCCTCAACATAAATCAATAGCTGCTTGTTATACCCATTTTATGTATGGGTAAATGGAGACAGTGAGTTGCCCAAAGCTACTTAGCAAGTCAGGGGTTGCCAGAAACAGAACACAAGCGTCTGGCCTCCCAATCTCATACTGTAAATTCTAGGCAATCCTATCTTTCATCTGCGTATGCTTTTGCATATAAATATTTTGGGCCAGACTGGCCGCCTTTATGATGTGTGCAGATTGTGGGTGGATTTCTGCATAATTGAAATGTCCACTTCGGTGGCTGATTGTTTCCAATTGTGATTTTATAAGAGTTTCAAAAATCTTAATTGTTTTCTTTGTCAGAAAAGACTGAGGGCCTGATTGTGCAATCTTTACTCATATGACTCATGAAATTAGTCACATGGAAGACAATAGTAAATCTGTTATTTACTTTGTAAGTTTATTTGGAGCAGGAACCTATCATTTATGTGTGTGGTGTCTGTGACTACAATAAAATAATGATGGTAGGATTGAGCCCTGTAATCAGGTTGCCTAGGCAACCTGCCCGCTCCCTCCCGGCTTGTGCACCCAGTTGTAGGTCCCCATTGTTGGATGCTGCCTCTCCAGCTATGGCACATTTGAATCCTACCCCTTCCAGGGTAGCAGAGTCCAAAATGAAAGGATGACAGTGAACTTAAAATCAGGGTCACCTGAGGATTGGTCAAGAGGACCCTGCCCTTCTACCCAGGGCTTGTCACTGTGCAGTTAATCCTTTTAGTCTGTCTTCCTTGACCTACACATCCCATCCATGGGGAGGCTCATTCAGGTAGCACGTTGGCTCAGGCTCTTGTCTGGAACCAGGCTTCCCTCATCAAGGAAGAAGCAGAGCTCTGCTCTCCTTCCTGGTCAGCCCTGAACTGGACTAGGTCTCCTTCTTTTAACTCCTCTCTCCATGCCAGTCATTTGTTGCCAGTGTAGCAGGATGGGGCTGACTGAATCCATAAGCTCTCCTCAATGCTCTCAGTGCCAGCGTGGGGCCTATCTGCTCCATCCCGAACTCCTTATTATCAATCTAGCACTTTCATTCCATTTCTGTCATAGAAGCCAGTCCAACCATTTAGGATGTAGGAATTTTTTTATGGTTATTAAATAATCAGATTCAATTAAGGCTGAATATTGGGAGAGTGTTTCTAGCAGGGCCGTCTGTTAGACTGAGAAATGATCTCCTAGCAAAGTGATGGAAGCCCCATCATTTGGGACATGCAATAATGTAATGGACAGTGGACTTCAGGGAACAATCCCACTAGGGCAGAAGATGGGCTACTAGGGCTTTTCCATCATGTGTCTATGAAAATAAGAGCTGCCTGTTGTGATAGTGCTTCAAACACTGTCACAGGAGTTTGCTCTAAAACAGAACCACAAATATTAAATGATTATCAGCTCTTTGGGGCAGGGCCTATCCTTTTGTTCTGTATTTGTACAGTGCCTAGCACAATGGGTTCTGGGCCATGACTGGGACTCCTAGGTGTTACCGCAATACAAATAATATATAATAACTCTTCAGTGAAGGAGACACCACCAGCCACCATAACACTGACAATAAAGGACAGAGTGGGACTGCCCAATTTAAAGCCAGCCTGAGTGAGTGCATTTTAGTATCTTCTATAGATTATACAAATGTGTCACTAACTCCATCTTCTGAAAGAAGATGTTAGACAGGACCAGGACCAGCCCCACTCCCTGTATTACCCATTAAGCCCCTCCCCATAATTTGTCTTTGGTCCTCCACCAGTAACTAATCCATGTAACTGTACTCCTATCTGAGCCAATTGGGACTAGTTCTGAGAGTGAGTTTTTGGGAGATAGTGTAACAAAGGCATCACTGAAGTCAAAACACACTGAGCCAAATTGTGCCAGTTAGGCACTGAAACATCCTGGGGCTGCTGCAGAGCTGTATTCGGGTAGGTAGCTGCATTTCAGACACAAGCTTCTCAGTGCACAGGGGCTTGTACATAGCCTACACTGTCTTTAGGGTGGTGCAGCCTGCTTCCCCCAAGTCTCCTCCATGGGGAAGGGGGGACACGGTGGGAGCAATCCCTGCCCTCAGAGTATAGGGAGTGTGACCCTGCCTTTGAGTGCTCCTCCCTCTTCCCCCAACACAAGTGCCAGCCTCAGTTGGACCCTTTACATTTGCTGCTTTCATTTTGGCCACTGATTTAATTGTTCTATCAAAGACAGTGATCAATATCATCTGGGAAGATTTACACTGCAGAAACGCAGTGCTGCTTACGGTTCCACTATTCTCCAGATGTCGAGTGGGTCATTTTTCTTTGAATAATTATCCTGTCATTTTTCTTGAAACAGAAGTCAGGCTTATGGAGCAGACATTGGAAGGCATCCCTTTGCTTTCCCCTTTTGAAAATTAGTCTGTTGTGCCTTCATTCTGGCTGGCCTTGATGGTGGATTCCAGGCTGCAGGCTCCCAGTGATGGAATGTCCACCTGGAGGGGAGGACACAAAGTAACTGGAGCTACTTAAGACAGGCCAAAGTGTGAGCAGTACTGGGCAAGGAGGGTTTGGGCCAAGGCACCATGTCTCTTGGGCAATCTCTCCTAGCAGGGTTCCAAAAGACACCTGTCCTGAACTTAAAGCTGTGCTCTACTAGCAGAGAACCTGTGGCGGGATGTCCATGATCCTTATGCCTGACCCCATTCTGAACGACTACCCTGGAACAGCTGCCCTGCCCCCCACAAGCTTGAGCAGGGGCACATTACCCTCCACTGCACTCATGGTCCATTTTAGGATTTGGCAGCCTTTGCTAGACAGATGGATTTTATTCATTCCTCCCATTATATTTACTCCCAAGGGCTCTGGTCCAACTCCTGATAGAGCCAAAGAGTCTTACCAGTGACTCAGTGGGTTTTGGACAGGGCCCCAATCTTAATTTCTCAATATTTGTTTTGCTGAAATCCAGTCCCCTGGTGCTATTGTGTCCTGTGAACCCATTCATTTATTAACCCATTCTTGGTTATGCTGCCTCCTGTGAACCCATTCCTCGCCACACTATTAACCTATTCCTGGCTATGCCACCTCCTGTGAACCATTCCTTACCTAGCCACGCCGCCTCCTGGGAGCCCCTTCCTCGCCACGCCGCCTCCTGGGAGCCCCTTCCTCGCCACGCCGCCTCCTGGGAACCCCTTCCTCGCCACGCCGCCTCCTGGGAACCCCTTCCTCGCCACACCACCTCCTGGGAACCCCTTCCTTGCCCACCATGCCGCCTCCTGGGAACCCCTTCCTCCGTGCTGCCTCCTGGGAACTCCGTCCTCATCACGCCGCCTCCTGGGAACCTCTTCCTCACCACACTTCCTCCTGGGAACCCCTTCCTCCACACTGCCTCCTGGGAACCTCTTCCTCACCACACTACCTCCTGGGAACCTCTTCCTCACCACACTACCTCCTGGAAACCCCTTCCTCATCACACCGCCTCCTGGGAACCCCTTCCTTGCCACGCCACTTCCTGGTGACCCAATCCTCACTATTCTGCATTCATATTGTGTTGTACTTCTACTACTTCTAAGCTTCTCTACTACACTCACATACTCAGTGAGTTCCTCCCTCTTATCAGTTAGAAGTAGATCCAGTGGTTTCTCCTCTGTAAGGAAAAGAAAGCTAGAGGGTGACAGGGAACAAAGAAAAGGGGGAGGAAACAATAGTAAAAGTGCTAAAATGCATGTCAGCTGCTATGTGGGGAGTGGAATAAAACAAAAAAGATTTTAGTAGGCACTACAAGAGCTCAGCACTTTGGAAAAGATGCTCAGCACCCTGCAGCATTGGGCCCACCAGAGTAATGGAAAAGTCTGGAATAGTTTCCAAGTAAACAATTCTCCATCAAGATGAATAAAAAGTGCCTGCTCATAGAAGGTCCATGCCCAGCCAGAGGGAATTTGTTACTGAGCTAACTTTCAGAGAGAAGGGGGTTGGGAGAGGCTGGGAGAGGGTTGGCTAATTGAGGATTTTCTCATACAAGAGAGGTTATTAGACTCTTGATATATTATGATACATCTGAAGAAGTGAGGTTTTTACCCACGAAAGCTTATGCCCAAATAAATCTGTTAGTCTTTAAGGTGCCACCAGACTCCTTGTTGTTTATGATGTATAGATGTTATCAATTTTGATGTCATCAGCTGATGTTTACAATCTTGTTCCCTACTAAGGGATAATAAGGAAACAAGCCTCTTCTAGACATGAACAAAACAATACAATGGAAGGAGAAACGTGTCTTTGAAGATGACTCTCCCTGTTGGATGCAGGTGCAGGGTTGTAAGGCTGCACCTTCAATATAGCAGTATCAATGGAAAAAGCATAGAGCCAGGTCTTGGGGAGAGGGTGCAAGGAGCCTGGAGCATTCACAGTCCTGGGTCTTGCACTTCCTGAGTCACAGTGGCCAATGTTATTAAGTAATGTGTGGTTAAGGATTAATGACAGACTGGAAACTGTTGGAAATATATTCCTTCTAAACTGCTGGAATTAATTTCAAAAGCCTTGGGGGTTAGTTGAACCTGTTAATGAGAATTGAAGACAGGTGGAGCTTTACTTTCCTGGAACAGCAGGAAGCACAATCTATTTTTTCTGTTCATGCAACCAGACATAAGAGCACCCAACCCAAGCTCTGGGCACCTTTGACAAACCCTTAAAATTACTTTCATACATAAACAGACTCTGGCAATTACCCACAGACAGGGCTGACTCCAGGTTTTCTGCCGCCCCAAGCAGCGGAAAAAAAAACAGCTGATGGGCGGCACTTCGGCAGCAGCTCAATCGCGCTGCTCCATTCTTCAGCGGCACTTCGGCAGCAGGTCCTTCACTCCCTGTCTTCCTCTTCAGCGGCACTTTGGCAGCAGTTCAAAGAGGAAGAGAGGGACTGAGGGATCCGCCGCCGAATTCCTGCTGCCCCAATCACGGACGGATTCCTGCTGCCCCTTTGTATTGGCCGCCCCAAGCACCTTCTCTACTCCCGTAGTTTAAAGATGAAGTGCAATTTGGTAATCCCCCATCTGGATTTCACAATTGCCAGAGTGGTGGTCTTGTGCCTGTGATATGTAAAAAAGAAAGTGCTATTTGGGAATAGAAGAAGAGAGGAGAAATTAGAGAGACTATGTATTGGATCCCATAGTGTGGCATATGGAGTGAAAAGTTAAAAGCAGATTTCAGAAATGCACTAGATTAAAAGAACATATAATGCAGCCTCTCCTATCCCTTATCACCACCTTATTAATTGTGATTCTGAAATTTAAAAAACATAGATATGGATTCAACCCCCCTTGTACTTTAAGGAAGTTTTCATTACTGAAAAGTAAGTTGTCATTAAAAATATTTCATTTGCAAGTTTCAGAGTGATCTGATTTCGGCCTCTCAGAGTTAATTATTTCATCACTGAAATTGTTCATGGGCAGAAGGAGGAACTGAAAATCTTTGATTGTACCATAGTCAGTCATTATACAAATGGTCTTCCCTTAGATTTGTATGATGAAAATGTCAATTGACATAGACTATGTCATTGACATAGTCACCACACCAAGATCAGGGACCCATGCTCCATTCTCCCCTTTCCTCCAGGACTCAGATTTGTTAAATGCTCTGTGAATGATTCAAAGGTCTTAGTGGGCATAAGACATAAGAAGACATAGACATAAAACATAAGAATGGCCATACGGGGTCAGACCAAAGGTCAATATCCTGTCTTCCGACAGTGGCCAATTCCAGGTGCTTCAGAGGGAGTGAACAGACCAGATAATCATCAAGTGATCCATCCCCTGTCACCCATTCCCAGCTTCTGGCAAACAGAGGCTAAGGACACCATACCTGCGCATGCACAATGCCTAATGTGTGCTTACAATCCTGCATAGGCATGTGGGAAAACTATCCCTGATTTATGCAGGTAGTGAGCATGTGCAAGTCAGGCCTGTGCATTCCTCAAATGTAGGCTAAAGTGTCCTCCCTTTTTGCTGTAACTTTTTCCTTCTCAAAGCCACTGTGTCCTTCCTTAGGCTCCAACTGACCTCAGTGGGCATTTTACCTGTGTATGGACTTCAGAACTAGGCCCTCAATTACTATTTTCATGTAAAGCAAGAAACTCCAAATAGTTGTATACTAGTAGTCAGGGCCGGCTTTAGGAAGTGCGGGGCCCGATTCGAACAGTTTTGACGGGGCCCCGGCAGGGATGACTGAAAAAAAAAAAAAACAAGTAAAAAACACGTGGGGCTTGTACTCACCGGGCGGCGCTCCTAGTCTTTGGCAGTGGGTCCTTCACTCGCTCCGGGTCTTCGGTGGCACTGAAGGACCTGCCGCCGAAGTGCTGCCAAGGACCCAGAGCGAGTGAAGGACCCGTCGCTGAAGTGCCGCCGAAGATCCGGAGCGCTGCCGAGTGAGTAAAAATTAAAAAGGACCCTCTAGCCAGGGAAGGGATTCTCAGCCACTTGCCCCCACCCCAGCGGCCCTGCCACTGGGCGCGGGGCCCTCTTAGGCGCGGGGCCCGATTCGGGGGAATTGGTGGAATTGGCCTAAAGCTGGCCCTGCTAGTAGTGTAAGTGTGGTGGGCTTTTGAGGGAGAGGATTGGCTAAGTTCCTATAGGTTAATGTCCTAGCAAGCATTTATATAGGATCATTAAAGTGAGTGATGGAAAAGACCCATCAGAGCATCTGGGCCATTTCCCTGCAAACATATGATATAACACCCGAAAGAGAGGCTGGGTGGATAGTAAGCTAATGCTAATGTTGAAGTAATCCTTACCAATATATCCATGCTACTTTAACAGTGCTTAGATGTTACAGAGATAGGTGCATTAAAAATGCCTTTGATAGATTCCATTTAAATGTTCTGTAAACTTTTGTTTCCCTAAAAAAGCAAATGGTCTTCTGCAGATCCAGTAGAGAAGTCTACTCCCCTTTGTCTTCATGGCAGGATGGACTGTTATAGAAAAGGGCAGAGTGGTGGGATTTTAGCTAAAACAGAAATTTTGTTTCCAGAATATGAATTTAGGCTCTAATCCTGCAATTGACCTCAGTGCACATGGGAGGAGAACTTCACACAAACAAAGCCGGTTGCAGGATCACGGACTCAACTGGAACATTATGAAGCAAATGTGAGGGAGGTTGCTCCACCTGAAGAAAAGGAATAGTAAACATGCATGATCTCAGAAGACAGTTTGATTCCAGGAAATTCAGTGAGGCTCTTCAGTTACATAGAAGCCCTGGCGTGTTATATAGACATTTCAATGACCATAATTATTTGAATGGTGAAAACACAGGTCAGAATGAAATGGAGATACATTCTCTAGCATAAATTTACATTTCTTAATGATGTCAATGGCACTAGGCTTGATATTTTCAGTGGTCATTCTTTATGCACTGATTTAGCTTTGGCCTTCCATTGAACTCTCTAGTAAATGTTCCTCGTAGAAGCTGGGAATGAGTCTTATAGAAGTAATTCACTGCCAGTATTTTTCCATTTTCAGTTATTTCCTGTCATTGACATTACAGAAGCCGGGAGGGTGGGGTGCGCAGGGTAAGAGAGGAGTCCAGAAGGCTGACTCCACATCACTGGGCTTTTTGGACCTTCTCAGAAATTCACAAAGTCTGATGCTGAGGATATTGATGCTGTGAGTCCAACCTAAATCTGGCTAGAAAGCTACTTGCTTATCTCAGTGTGGTGGACTCAGGATGGATAGCTGATAGCCAAAGACAGACAGATGACTTTTAAAACCTTTTAAGCCAATGGAAGTCAACAAAAAACCTCCCATTGACTTCAGTGGGCTTTGGATCAGGTACTTAAATAATATCTTCCTTTATTCAAGCATATGGGTGAATAAAGCAAGTAGATGACAAACCAAAGAAGGCAGATGACCAATGGGCTCTATTTTCTGTAGAACATTAGTACGGATTCCCCCCTCAAAGAGGATATGAAACGAGGTTTGCTGCAATGCAATGAGGTGCAAGAAGAGAAGAAAAGACGCTAGGCTCATTTTTAGAAAATACGTTAAGGGAAGGTTTGGATTGTAGTAGGCACTAGAACTGAGGGGAGCAGTGAACTTTTGTGGTTCACAACCAATCTGGTAAACTTGGGCCATTTTTAGGTAAGGTGGGACTGGATTTCAGGCAACTCACATTCTACTCACTGGGGGAGGGATTTCCAGTGTCAATTGGTATTCACATGAGACTCAGCATTTTCAGCTAATTTCCCTTTGGCTTCTCCAGCCAGCACCTTCAAAAGTCAAAGCAAAACTGCCAAAGTGTGAACCCTATATATGAAAAATTAATAAGGAGAGTTACTGAATACCCCATGAGCCAGCACTGCTGAGGCCTGGTGCCCTAAATCTCTCACATAGTCACAATGAAAGAGTTCACTCAATCTGTTCAAAGCAAACTTCTTTGTTATGGCCTGCTCACATTTAATCACATTGCTTCCTTCAGAAGAAAATAACAAACTTTCTATTGAGCCCCGTAATTTCTGGTATAATTAGGCATTCAGGTCTATAACGTTAATAGTCATGCCAAGTGAGTCACCAAATCATCATCCTTTTCTCCCAGGAACATTGCCCTTGGTCCTGCAGCCCAGGACTCAAGCACAGAGAGATGTTTCTGCTGAGCTGCGCTCATGTGCTCTGCGGGTACCACACAGCAGAGAAAAATGTGCATCATGCCTAGCACAGTGATCTGGCTCCTGTACGCAGGCTCCTCTGAATAAGGTATGTGCCATCTGGAGACTGATATGTCTGGTGAAATGGTGCGGAAGCCTTTCCCAAAATCCAGCCAGACATTTCCTGGTAGCAGGAAGGCTATTAAATTAATAATTTTTTGTTAGTGGCTTTTTCTACTATGTCCTCTCTTTAAGTTACACCAATTTCAGCTACCCTATTGATATGTACACAAAACCTCTAAATTTTGCCCATTGAGGGCCCAGTTATGTTTCCCTTTTACTCACAATGAGCAGCATCATTTTGTACAATAAGTCCCATTTGTTTCACTGGGTCAGTTGCAGACTAAGGTGTTAATCAATGTTGGTAAAATGGAGACAGAATAAAGCCCTGAGTGTAGTGTGAAATGAAACTGAAACCAGAGCTGTCTAACCTCATTGTGCCTGGTGCACCTTTCCATTTGAGGTTTGTTGAATGTACGCTACCCACAGCAATAAGCACTGGGGTTTTTATGAAGAGCACTGTTCTTTGAATGTGCATTGTATTCTCATTTCCTGTAACATTCTACAGTGAACTCGTCTAGCATTCGCCATCATGCCCCTGGTTGAGATGAGTACATCTTGTACATATGGCGGCTGCATGCTGCTTGCCAGCAGCATTTCCTTTTCCTTTGGCATTACTGAATAAGCACTTACTAAAAGTGTACTGATAAAATATTCACTAGGAAATATATAAAATAATAAACAATATTTTGAAATTGTCATCAACAAATGCACCCCAACTCCAACCTCAGCCTTTTGAGAATTCCAGCCTCTTGTTTGCTGCTTTAGAGGTTTACTCATTAGTTACTCTCATTTCTTTAGAGCCAGTCAGAGGATTGAGTTAGTGGAATAGGTCTGGCATTAATATCCTTGTCTTTCTGGACCACATTATGTTTTTCAGGCGCTACAAAGGGAATTTGCTTTTGGGTCTGATTCTGATCATGCTGATGTAGCCCACAAGTAACTCCCCTGAACTCAATGGATTGGTACTGGTGTAAAAGTTACATAAGTTAGAGGAGACTCAGATCCACTGTCTGTATGTTTATACATTTTATTTTGATTTATTATGTGTACTGCAGTAGCACCTAGGAGTTCCAGTCACAGGCCAGTACTGGGCACTCCATTGTACTAGGCGCTGTACAAACACAGAACAAAGAGCTCCGAAGGCAAGTAGCATCTGCATTCCATCAGCTGGCAGCTTTTTATTGTCCCTGTGAGCAGATGTCTTTCCCAGCTTGCCCTAAAACAAAGCCCATGCATGGTATAGAGTCAAAACTCCACACTTTTCCTTTGGCTTGACTTTATTAAGAAATTAGTAACACATAGTTACTTCTCCTTAGGTTTGGCTACTCCTAGGGTTCTGATTTCAGGCCTGATCAGTTTATACTTTAAATCCTTTCTCCTCCAAGAGCTACTCCTGCCTCCCTTATAGCCAGTGGGGTAATGAGTCACCTGCCTCAATGAGTCATCAGGATCCACTTAACCCTTTCCCCAGCAGAACAAACATCTGCTCACAGGTTGGGCAGTTCAAGAAAACACTGCCATCTTGTCCAGATTCAATTTTAAAGCCATTACTAATAAGAATACTTTACAAAAATGCATTAGCCCTTTAATAGCATAGGGGGCTGCGCTTGATGATCTCATGACATCCTTCCAGCCCTACATTTGTAGGGTTCTATGATTCCTCTCCCAACAAATTCTTGGCCCATCTAACATATGCAACCCAAGTTAAATGAATGCAAGTATTTTGTTAGTCGCCACCTACTACATAAAAAGATTTAAAATATTATTTTCCACTTCCTTAGTGCAATATGGCCACGCTCAAACATTCAAAAGTCATGAATCAGATTTAGCTTAAAAAAATTTTGAGATTAAAAAAAAAAAAAAGAACGTTGGATTTTTTTTCCTTCTGAGCTTTTAGCCTTAACTTTACAAGCTTTTCTCTACAATCATGGGGGCTAGAAACATTTTTTTTTTAAGGAAAGCAAAAATTCTTACATCATCAGAGAACACACAGGAAGTGGGGCTTTAAGAAAAATACCAAATATGGCAAGATTCATAATACAGTCACAAAAGCTAGCAACACTGCTAGCACCTCTCACCTAAGTGTCTCAAAACCCTTTATAAAGATTAACTAATTAAGCCCTTGTCTACCCACTCCAAAATTGTGCCTGTGATTGGGCATGTGACTCCACACAGGCTTCAAAAGGGTTAATGTGTAGCTGAAATGCCAATTAACATACTGGGCTGTACCTGGAGGGAGAGCCAGGCTTAATTGAGGATGAAACCCAGCTGGTGAGGGGCTGGGTGAGTAATTATAAACAGAGGAAGTTGAAAGCAGAAAGGAGCTGGGGGAAATAGTGCAGATAAGAATATTAGACAAATATCTGAGGAATGCTGGGCATTAAGCAGATGAAATGCAGCTCAACACAATAAACTGCCTCATGCTGTTAGTGTTAAAGTGTGAGTAAAAGAATTGTTTGAAAAGAAATGACTAGAAATTAAAATCTATAGTTATGGGGTAGTAAATCATATCTGCAAAATCATCTCTCGGGATGTGGATTTAGAATTATATGATAAAATAAAGGGGAAGAAAGAGTCATCCTATATGGCAGGTAAAGTTTATGACAGTGGTACAGAAACCAGGGGGCCAGGGCCCTCCCACTTTTTGAAAGTGGACAGGCCTGACCTATCCACTTTTCTGCCAGGGCAGACCCCACCCCCTTCCCTTCTGAAGCCCTACCCTGTGTCCAGGCCAGTGTGGAGCTCGGCCTGGGAAGCTGGGAGCCACGTGGACCTTCCACCTGCCCGCAGTGCGGGGAGGGCTGAAAGCAGCCGCCTGCCCATGTCCCCGCCCCTTGGTCCCCAAGCCCAGGGCAGGTGGAGGGACCCAGGCTCCCTACAGCTGCCCACGTGGCTCTCCCCAGTTCGGCTCCTGCCAGGGCGGTGGGGCTTTGGAGCCACCGCCTGGCCATGGTAAGAGCCACACCGCAGGCAGCTGTGGGGAGCTGGGGAGCCTCTACCTGCCCTGGGTGGAGGGTCTGGGGGAGTCCTAGGGGTGGGGCTGCTCTCAGTTGGCCCCCCTGCACCATGGGCAGGTGGAGGGTCCGCCACAGCTCCGGACATGGCTCTTATCATGGCCAGGTTGTGGTTCCAAGGTCCTGCCTTCAGCGGGAGCCAAGTCGGGGAGAGCCGTGCGGGTAGCTGTGGGGAGTCTGGGTCCTGCCACCTGCCCTGGGAGGTGGGGACACGGGCAGGGGGCTGCTTTCGGCCTTACCCCAGGCGGGCTCCCCAGTCCCACTCTGGCTTCCAGCTTGGCGAGGCCTCAAGGATGGGAGGGACTTCGGCGGGGGGCATGGAAGGGGACCCCAGCCCTCCTACTTTGGGGAAGGCTCCGGCACCCTTGGTGTATGAGTTTACATATGGTAAATGGAGTCACTTTTGCGTTGCCAATATATACTGATGGGTCTAAAGATGAAAAAACAGGACTAGTGGGAGCAGCCTCTTGCCTCCCTGACGGAGTTAGGAAATCTAAAAGAATATCTACTTTTGTAGCCATTATGACAGGTGAATTGGTGGGAATACTGTTAGCATTAAACTGGCTAAGTGATGTACTAAACTGATGGCTAAACTGAGACTGTGAGATTAAGGGCCTGATACTGCAAGGTGCTGAGCTCTTGCAAAGTCCTTCATTGGGAGTTGAGGGTGCTCAGCACCTCACAGGGGGCTGGTAGCACTTAGAAATCCAGAATCCTGACTCCCTGTCCCTCAGCTCTAACCACTACAAAACATCCTCCATTCCCCATCCCCTCCCCCCCTTCACCTGGGGTAAAATGTAAAGGGAGTGGAATGTCTGAATTACTAGTTAATCCGCTGCTGCAGAATCTAATCGAGTCATTATTACAAATAATGCAACTTCTGTGTTTGGGGCTTTGGCTTCTAATTAATCTCCATCTTCCATCACACTAAGGAGGGGAAATGATGCATTGGCTGCCGAGGAATAGAGTCAAGAACACTTCCCTGGTCTCTGTATGACAGATTTAGTCTGCCCCCACGTAGGACCCTTAATCACCTCCATGGCTGCTGAGGCAGCCAATTTCTAAACTCTTTTTCAGTTTAAAAAGTCATTATAAGTGCAGGAAGAAAAGTCAGCTGGGGTGAGCATTTTTAATCAAGATTTTTAGAGCATTTTTTTTCTTGCAAGGGATTTTTTCCCCCACCTAGTGTGGTTTTTAATTCTCTGAATGTCCCCTTTACTCTTAAGCATTCTGTAGATGATGCTGACTATGTATGTATCTCTTTATGATTAAATTCATGTATATATTTCGGACCCAGACTTTGTTTAGTTTAATGATTCTTGTTGGATGAAAATTAACCTCTGACTTTTTGCTGTTTTCAGTTATGATTTATAGCCATCTGCAATGCCTAGTAGTGACTCATAATCTGAACTCTTCTGACTCTTCTAGCTGTGTTTTTTGAGATTGTGAAATATATCTTTAAAAAATATAAATAATAGCTGTAGGCAAGCTTGAAAATATCAAGGAAGGTATGGGAGTTTGGCTCTGATATTTCTTTGAACAAATGTGGTCAATAAATCAGACTGGCCAGAAATTATACAAGAACAGGTTTTATTGCAAGATTTCCAGTGCTTCTAGATTTGGATGAGAATTGATGTATCTTTTCACGATATTTCTCCCTCCAGTCCCTGCTGAAATGAAGAAGTTCAGAGAGATGCAAACTTTTGCTTTTAGTTTTGGGCAAAGATTCTGATGGGCTGTTATGACAGACAAGCCCAAGGTACAAAGCTTAGATTTGGATTTTGAATCTCACAAAGTTTTGGGGGTGTTCAGATCATGGGTTTTGGCTTAGCCCACCATACAGCTAGGTTGCACAGGCAAAATTTGGATTTAGAATCTCCCTCAGTTTAAGGGGGTTGGATACAGTAGATGGGAAAGCCTGATTCTTCCCTCAATCCCACTGATGTAAATTATGAATAACTCCACTGAGGGCAGCAGTGTTATAGGTGTAAGACCAGTGTAATTGAAGGGAGAATCCAGCCTGGGCATTTGGCCCAAGTTTAATTGTTTTACCTGAACATGTTTACCCACTAACCTAAAATGGTCTTCATAATAATTTTGAAGGAGTGTTATGTTCTTTAAGGACATCTGAACAGATAAACAATAAATTACCTAAGCTTCAATAGGGGAAAAAAATGTTGTCTGCCAGACTGGGTGACTTTCACTCCAGTTTCCCAATTAATCTTCCCCATGCTGTGGTAGTTTCCATTCATACTTGTATTAGAGTAACACATGGAACTGCATAGGATGTGGTACAATTGTTTCATATTCCACTTGTGCACAAAAGACCTTGCGTGTAGACAGCCTATATCTGATCTCCCTGTGGGGAGGAATCAGATTGGCTGGGTTCTCCATAAATACATCCTCAGAAGAAACAAATTGCCTCATCTCTGACACTCTATAGGCCAGATATCTCTGCTCATGCTTGACTCCCTTCCTGACTAGTCTGGAGGCTGAGGAGCATGAGCAAGGCTGGCTCCTCTTTGCTGATCACTCACTCACACCAGGATTAATAATATCTGGAGGATGCTTCTAAGATTATTATTTATCTTCTGCAGTTCCCTGTGATCGTTGCTGTGGGTCGTCTCCAGCAGCTGTCTGCGTTCTCAGGAACAGAAGGGGCTGTGTCAATACATTCCCATTAGTCCCCGATAGTTTCCATTCTGGGCTACATAGGACTCTTGGGATGATTTAAAACATTGTACATATAGGCAGCAAGATCCAGGAAAGGATAATGAGCCTGAGCCTGTGTGATGGCTACCATCTCGCCCAATACACTGGGGCTTGAACTGGGGACTTCCAGAGCTAAAAGCATAAGCTGCTGTAACTTGAGCTCAGGAGCCAAGGCTCATTAGCTGGGGTCTGTAATAACGCTTCTCTGCGGATTGGCACAGAGGGGACCTGTAAGACACACTTACCAATGGGTTACATGCAGTGATGAGCTCCCAAAATCCCAATACCGGGTCCTCGGCGGTACTTCAGCGGTGGTGGGGCCTTCACGTGCTCCGGGTTTTTGGCGGCAGGTCCTTCACCCAGAGCGAGTGAAGACACTCGCCCTCCCCGCCCCGCCCCGCCACCGAAGACCCAGTAGGGAACCGCACGGTGAGTACAAGCCCATGTGCCTGTCTCCCCCGCACCCATCCAACCCCAATCCACTTCCTGCCTCCGATTGCCCCCCTCAGAACCCGCAACCCATCAACCCCACCACTCCTTGTCCCCTGACCACCCCCTCCCGAGGACCCCCCACCTTAACTGCCCCCCAGGACCCCAACCCCTACCCAACTCGCCCTGTCCCCTGACTTCCCCAGCCCCATCCACCACCACTACCCCAACAGACCCCTGGAACTCCCATGCCTACCCAACCCCCGCCCCCCGTTCCCCATCCCCGACTGCCCCCTCCAACCGTTCAGGAGCTGCTGAGCTGCCCAGAGTGCTGGCGCCAGCGGCGCGGCGCACTGGGGCTCTACGGGGGGGGGGGAGTGGGGGAGTGACCAGGGGAGCATCCCCAGCTGGGAGCTCAGGCGGGCCGGACAGGACACTCCCGCAGGCTGGATATGGTCCGCAGACCAGACTTTGCTCCTTTACAACCGGTTCTACACTGGCTTCTAAATTTAACAACTGGTTCTTGCGAACCGGCTCCTGCTCACCACTGGTTACATGACATACTTTCTCTGCTCAAAGAAACTTCTCCAAGTATCTGAGATCCACAGTGGTTTGAATCCAGGATGGACCCCCACTTGTGTCACAGCTGCCATCTTGCCTGACACACCAGGGGCTGAACTAGGGTGACCAGACGTCCTGATTTTATAGGGAAAGTCCTGATATTTGGAGCTTTTTCTTATATAGGCACCTATTACTCCCACCCCCGTCCCAATTTTTCACACTTGCTATCTGGTCACCCTAGGCTGAACCAGGGACCTACAGAGCTAAATGCACATGTTGCTACAGCTTTAACTAAATAGGTTGCACCAAGCTGCTATACCTGGGGACTGTAATGACTACTATCCGCTGCACATCAGTACAGAGGAGGAACTGTAACACACACACACACACGGGTTACACCTGAAGTCAGTGTCAAAACTCTGATTAACTTCCAAAGGACTAGAATTTGGACCAACGTCTTTAGAAATACAGTGAAGCTGTTTGCAGAATTGGCCAGGTGATGAAAATGCCCCTTGGCAATTCTTTTTTACATGTATTGTGAATCTGAAACCACCTGTTACACTTATGGGATCAAAGTCTCAATAGGCCTCCTCAATTGCATGTGCAAAAATTCACTTTTGCGGCCAACAGATGCACTAGCAAGTCTTGTGGGTACAGCAAACGAGGTCAGTTGAAATGTAGAACGTCACACAATATGCTGTTGGAGCTCTAACTTTGAGCTACTGAACCACTAAAACGGCAAGTACAAAACCTACTAGAGTAAAGAATATTCAAGATAAAACCATGTTGCTCTGGATCTTATGTTTAATGTGGCCAATGTGAGGGGTGTTGTGTGCATGCACATTTACATTTCATGTCCCCAATTCTTGGCTGGAGATGAGAAACCCATATTGCAACACTCAGCTCAAGCTGAGCCTCCCCTTTGAATTAAAATTTTTGGTTATGCCCCCCGCTACCCAGACAGGCTGGGTGGCCTGCTGAGGTGAGTCAGGGGATGGAGGTGGCATGGACACTCCCTCCCTGAGCCCCATAGGGCAGGGCTGGCCCAAGCCACCTGGTGTTGCTGCTCCTGCCCCCCAGATGTTCCTCTGCACCCCCCATGGGAGGGTGTGCCCCACAGTTTGAAAACATCTTGAAGCTGTTGCTAAATAGAAGGCAGAAACCTGGAGGGTACGTGCCCCTCTGTGCCCTCCTGTGTCGCCTCTGGGGTGTACGTGATAGACTACATTATTTGGAAAGGGGTACGCAGCCTCCAACATTTGAAAACCACTGCCTTAGTGTAAAATAGGGAGGTGGGGGCTGTGGGAACAGAAAAATGTGAGGGTTAACGTTACACAACTGCTAAGTAATCCTTAAACAACCCCAGGCACACATGCCAATGCGAAGATTAACTAACATAATGGCTGTGTAGCATATTGGTAAGCACCAGCCGCACACTGCACACCAGGTTATAAGGCAGGGACTCAGAATATTCCCCAAATAACACAGATCCACATTTGAGTGTGATGCATCTGTAAATCCCGGCTGCATGGTGAGCTGATGAATACCTACAAACAGCCCTTTCTAATGGCAGCACTATTCGGTCTAACTGTAAGATGCCTTCCAACAAGAGTGGGATCTAGCTAGAAACTGTGGATCACCCTGTTGGCTTGTGCTAATGCCTGCTCTGCAGTAAATTGAGAGTAACTCAGTTTATGTCTATTGGCCTGATCTCACAACCCTTACATCAGCAGTAAACTCAGTTTCAACAGGATCACTGCCATGAGTAAGGAATGCAGGATCAAGCCCACTGATTCTTCTCTCACACCAGTTTTACACTAGTCTAACTCCACTGTTCTGAATGAAGTTGTTCTGGATTTTGTGCTGGTGCAATTAGGATCCAGAATAGGCCCCTTAGGTTTTACCAAAAGAGACTGCAGTTTGCTGTATCACACTTAGGGCATTTCTCCTTGATTTGAAGATGGGCATATGGGCGGAGCGGCTCCATTGCTGAAACACAGACACACTGACAGTGCACTAGCAATGGACCTGAGCTAGGTACAGGGATACGGCTATAAAGAAGACTTCTTAGAAGGAGGCAGGCAGCTTTGTGACTAACTCTCCTGCCCCGTCCCCATCACACACAGTATAGTGATCTGTTTCTGAAGCTGTTCCACAGAACATGCAATATCACCATTATTGTGTGAAATGAACCACAGGCAGTGAACAAAATTAATTTTAATGGCTCTGAACAAATTACATACAGGATATGAATGTTTGTATCTTTGCAAGATGCAATCTTTATAGCTCTGATTGAAAAGATACATGCAGGAAAGAGGGCAGATTTCCAAATAAGCTACAAATAGCAGGATAATTTATTTTTCATTACTGTGATGGGGCGTCTGCCCCACACTGGTGGAGAAAGGGTTAAAAGCAGGCCTGGGGAGGTTGCGCAGCAGACAGCCAATCAGAGAGGGGCTGCAATGAGCAGCCCATCAGGGCAGAGCAGGCCCATATATAAAGAGAGCTGCAGGGCAGAGGGGACAGGGCAGAGAAGGTGCTAGGGCTACGGGGAAGTGGCCAAGGGAAATGGATGGCAGGAGTTGAAGTAGTGTTTTTTTTAATCTCTTGACCACCCTAATAAAAAGGTGGGTATGTGTGATGTGAATTGTGGAGCCCCAGTCATAGACCAGAACTTCATTGTTTTAAGCACTGTACAAAGAACAAAAGCACTGACAGTCCTTGCTTCCAAAGAGCTTATAGGCTAAGAATAAGAGTCACAAGTTTCTACAGACAGATGGGGAACATATGTTCATATATGCCAGTAGTTCTTATTACAACAAGGTCTGCGATATTGTTCATAAATTTGTATGTTCAATAAAGTTGTTGTTGTTGCACTGCAGGTCCAGGATTGTTTCCTAGCTGAATAGCTCTAAATTGGTTCCTTAGAAACCGATATAAAAACAGTGCTGTCCCTGTTGCTCTACCCAACCAGGGACACACAAGGCAAGATGATGCACACTTTCAGCTAATCCACACAATCTCTCTCTCTCTCCCCTATTCCAATTTAAAACTGTCTGTGATTGAAGGATTGCTTCTCCGCAGGCTTGGGGGAGAATTGGCATGGGGTGGCCAACTTCCACTATGTGCTTCATGCTCCTGGGCTTAGGACGCTAGGCAGAGGTGAAAGTAAGCTGGTACGCCCCGGTACGGCATACTGGCAAGAGCCGGTATTCCGTACCGGACCGGCTTCCCCAGGTGGCAATTTAAAGGGCCTGGGGCTCCCAGCTGCGGCTGAAGCCCCAGGCCCTTTAAATTGCTGCCAGAGCCCCGCTGCTGGAGCCCCAGGTAGCAGAGGTGGCCGGGACCCCTAGGGCTCTGGCAGGGATTTAAAGGGGCTCTGCTGCAGTAGCGGCGGCTGGGAGCCCCTGGTCCTTTAAATCACCACAGGAGCCCCACCACCACTACCCCAGGGCTCTGGCAGCAAGGTTCCAGCAGCAATTTAAAGGCCCCGGGGCGGTAGTGGCGACTGGAGCCATGGGCCCTTTAAATTGCCGCCTGAGCCCCGCTGCTGGAGCCCTGGGATAGCGGCAGGTGGGCTCTGGTGGCAATTTAAAGGGCCTGGAGCTCCGGCTGCTACTACCGCCCTGGGCCCTTTAAATCTCCGCTGGCTCCGGCAGCGGGACTCAGGCGGTGATTTAAAGGGCCCAGGGCTCCCAGCCGCCACTACCACAGCTGGAACCCAGGGCCCTTTTAATCTCGATTGAAAGGGCCCAGGACTCTAAAAGCCCCGCCTCTTCCGGTTGAGGCCATGCCCCTTCCGGTTGAGGCCCCACCCCCTGCTCAGGACTCTGGAGTACTGGTAAGTCCTTTAAGTTACTTTCACCCCTGACTCTAGGTCAGTGCCTGAATTTGGTCCTAAATTCACATAGCTCAAGTGAAAAGAAAATTGAAGTTGTGCAGATTTCTATGAACCGGGGGCTTTGTAACTATCTGACAAACAGTAGATATTATTCATTTTCCAGCATTTCATCTCTATTTTTGCTTTCATAAACAGTACAGGCTAAAGATGTCCCTGGCTAAACCCACAGGCGTTGGGGGAAATTACACAAGGAACAAATTTGTCTCTGCATGTTTTTCTATGATCTTTAGTCTAGGCTAAATGGAACAAATTTAAAACTCTCCTTCATGATTTATTCTTCTTGTCAGCAAAAAAAAATCTTCTTCGCTTGTCCATCTGCCAATAAAAAAAAGGAGAAAGTATGTATTTTAGATAGATGGAAAGAAACAGTTCCCAAGTCTCTGACAGCACAGTTGAATATTCTGTATATTTACAGTCATTAATACTTGAAAACTAGCAATACACAGATTCAGTGACTGGAACAAACCACCTCCAGATGTTAAACTTCTAAATGTACTTTTATGTATTTAACCATAGTCTCATGTTAGAGATTAAAAAGTTCTATTGGGCCCATCTGGTCCATCCAGTCCTGACTGTTTTATACAGTAGTTATTATACAGTAGTTAATGCATTGGCCACTGTAGATTTGTATGTCCAAACCAAGGGTCCACCACCTCTCTTGAGAGAATATTCTACAGCCTAATGCATCTCCCTGCCAAAAAGTTCTGTTTTCAGGATATATGGTGATTTCTTTTCCTTTATCTTGCCTGTAATAGGAATACTGCCTATAACAACAAGCTATAATTGCGAGAAATGTTCATTTTTGGTCATCCTGATGCCTGGCTTTTTTTTTTCTTTTGATATCTAATCACAAGCTAAAGATATTTATAACTTTGAGCTTTCTGTCCTGAATGGAATCCTTTAAACAACCCAAATCATGTCCTAAGTGCCTAGAGGTTTAGGACTTTGGAAATTTGCCTGAGGAAAACTGGATCTGATCCTTTTGAATTATTCTGAATGGTACTTAGGTTTTATTTTTAAAGTCTCTTAATTGTACTGTACCTTCTGGTTTGGTTTTGCTTCTGCTCCCTTCACAAGGTCTAGAGGAATTTGCTCATACGTGTTATCAGGAGCAGGAATTTGCTTTGCAGATGAGCCTTTCTGGAAATTTTCAGGGATCTTTTCATATGTATTTTCAGTACAGTTCTCTGTTCTGGAGGATCTTGTGTTCAAAGACACCTCATCATAAGTATCATTGGGTTGTACTAGAGAAGACTCAGAAGCTTGATCATGGGTAGATGACATTGGCCGTCCGACAGGAATCTGTTCATAAGTATTGTTTCCATTATCAGAGCCAGAAGCAAAAGGCTTACAAGCTTTCACTTTCTCAATCTGCCCATATGTGCTATGTGTCGATGAATCATAAAGGATCTTGTTGTTTGGTTTTCTAAGCCCTTCATTGCTTTGGAGGGAGGTTGCATAGGTTGCAAATAGCTGTTCTGAATCTTGGTACTCCACAGAGGTCCTACCTTTAATGGGTAACTTCGGAGACAACTTAGGGGGTGTTGTAGCAGGAGTACTTAATGTCAACTTCTTTGTGTCTGCAGAAGTTGATGGACAAAGGGATAGGGAATGGACCCTTTGACCCCAAGGAAGTGAGGAATTGCTTTTGCCTTGCTCGAGCATAACTTCAGAATAAACAGTTTCTGTAGGCGATGGTTTTATAAGATCAATTTTTTTGTCATAAAAACGTTCGGCTTGCTTAGCCAAAGCATACACCGAGCTGATTTTTTTGCTAGGAGAGTAGTTTGCTTGGTCTGGTTCTCCTGGTTTTTGCTGAGTGTCACCTTGTGATAAACAGCCTGATTTCTCAATGAGGATTTTGTCGGTAGCAGAGTGGGTCTCCAAACTAAGGCCTCTGCCATTCATATGGTGTTTGTTCAGCTCTGCATATACAATGTTTCCTTGATCGTTTAAATCTTGCTTGAATGTTTCCTGCATAAGCAAGCTGCTCCTATCCGGCAGTGGTGGGGCTATGTCTGGATCCTGATATGATGGAAAGGAAAGAGAGGAACATAATTTTCAGGAGTCAGTAATGAATATAAAATGCAAGGCATCAACAAACGTGATGAGATACATTCAGACCATGGTTACTCCCAGGCAACTTCACAGAAATCAAAGAATCCTTAGGCATTTTAAAAATCCTGTAGCACTTACTACATCCTTACTTAGATCCGAGTCCTTCCTCAGAACTCTTATTGAAGCCAATGGGGAATTTGGCCTGATTCAGAATAATTGAATCAGGCCAAATCAGAATTTGAGATTTTCAAGGCAACATAGGGGACTTAGCTCATTAATTTTCCAAGGAGGATCTATGGTTACATTCTCTCTAGTATTTCTCTGAAAATCTCAACCAGCAAGAATTTTGGCCTGTCTCTAGACGTCAGTTCCTCACCCCTGAAAAGCAGCAGCTGTTCAGCAGCTCTCTACCTTTTTTTTTTTTTTTTTTGTGGTTGGGGAGGTCAGATGTGGGCCTTAGTGCACTGTGGAGAACCACAGAACCAAATGTTCTACTTTAAGTAAGGGGTCACCAGAGCCATACAGGAGAAGAGACCATCGCCTCCTTGATCTGTGACTTGATGCCTCTGCTTATGCAGCCCAAGATTGCACTGCTTTTTTGATGCCAAGTCACATTGCAAATTGATATGTAACCTGTCCACAATCACTGCTAGATCCTTCAGCATCACTGCTTTCCTATGACACTTCTGGGAAAAACAGGGGATATGTGTTTATAGGATTACATTCATCCCCATGCGAAAGGCCAGTACAAGGCCTGTGTACAACTTAAGTCCCACTTAAAGCTCTATTTTGAGTACCCAGGCCTTACACCTGGACCACTGCATGGGGTGAACTTCACTCTTCACTAGTGGCCAAAAATATGATCACATTTTGTTTGCCTAGTAAAGTCACCTCTGGCAGAAGCTGAGAATGGATGATAGGGGATGGATCACTTGATGATTACCTGTTCTGTTCATTCCCTTTGAAGCACTGGCAATGGCCACTATTGGAAGACAAGATACTGGGCTAGATGGACTTTGGTCTAACCCAATATGACCATTCTTATGTTGACAGAAAATAATTCCAAGGGCGATGTTATAATGTTACTGAATCTGTATTTCTGATTCTGAAACATCACCAAATTGGTACGGCACTTCCTGGAACATGGTCGCAGCACAGCAGGTCACCCTAGCGACACTAATTAATTCAAGATACCTGCTGTCTCTGCTTCAAACAAGTCCCCAACAGCGGGACATTACTTTTGCATTCTGCATAAAACCTACCTGGGAGTTAAAGTTCTTTCTTTCTCCTGATAAGTTCTTGTGCTCTTTCTTTGACTTTGGAGGTAGAGAGGTGGCTTCCTTCATTAGCACAGTGGTTTGTGAGCTGCCAGACGCTTGCCTTATCAGCAAGGGATTGACTTCTCCACTGTTTGATTTACTTTGCTTTGAAGAGGTTTGCTGATCCAAAGCGATCTCATCATATAAACTGTTCTCAATTGGCTGTGGGGGAAAAAAAATAGTAGTTGTTTACTAAAACACGTCATGAATAACTACTATGGTGGTAAGTGGGATGTTCATGCCTTTCCTGAGAGATCAATAGCATGAACTCTTCACTTTTTAATAATGATATAAATAAGTTCAGTTAGCAACTTTGAATTATTCATTCTGCATAAGGCAATACCTTCTTAAATAGCTTTATATAATACTCCACAAGGAATGTTAGGAACATCAAATTGCTGTGCCGGAACAGACCCATGGTCCATCTAATCTGATGCCCTATTTCTGACAGTAGTTGAGGTGGGATGCTTCAAGAATCAAAGCCTCAGGAATTGTACACACTACCACTTATGTTGGTGCAACATATGTTGCTTAGGGGTGTGAATAAGCCATCCCTCTGTGCAACCTAAGTTACACCAACTTAAGCACTGGTGTGGACAGCGCTATGTCCTGCCAACATAGCTACCACCTCTCATGGAGGTGGAGTAGTTATGCCGACAGGAGAGAAGTCTCCAATTGGCATAGAGCCTCTTCACCAGACGTGATGCAGCAGCATAGCTGCATTGGTTCAGCTGCGCTGATGTAGCGCTCCTAGTGTAGACTAGCTTTCAGATGCACCTATTTGCACCGGGGGATATTTCTTCTTTTTGTTTTGTGCTGTAGAAATAAGATGTGCAGGTAATCTGAAATTACAGCCAAAAAAGGCCAAATTCTGCTCTTAAGTAGTTCAAATCTTTAGCAACTCCCTTGACATCAGAGGAGCTATTTATGATTTACACTGGTGAAAATGAGAGCAGAACTGGGACTAAAGTGTATCTATTCTCCCTGTCTGATAACTACTTATGGGCTTAGATTAGCAAGAGCCTTTGACAGCAGTGAATTACCAGCAACATCCACAGTGAAAAGAGTGTTTCCTGATGGGCCTCTGATCATTGAGACACTGATGTTCTCTGCACTAAAGCAACAGTGCTTATATTTTAACATTCTTTTCTTGAAACATTACAGAACTCTAACACAACAGCAACCAAAGCCTGCAGCCTCAGCTGCCATGGGCCCCATTTTCCAAAACAGAGGAACTCTTTAGTCATACCCATGTGCTTACACAATAACAGCTACTTCATATATCCTTCCCCTTATTAGTAAATAAATAAATAAACTTCTGTTCTTTCTCCATCAAACTATTCCTCAAAGATTCAGCAATGTTCAGTGAGTCGTGGGGCTTAACTACTCTACCACTGTGTGTTTTTATGGGAGTTGCATCAGGCCAGTCAGCAGACTATACTGAAGATGTAGCTGCTTCTTGTTGTAGCCGACATCATTAGTAAGTGAGCCCAGTGGCTCTGTGCAGATGGGTATGGCCCTAGACAAGTACACAGATATTGTGATGGGTGAGTACACAGAAGAATGTGTCTGTGAAAACTCAGATAAGTCATTTGTTCAGTGGATCGCTGGAAGCAGCAACAGGTGTTTTGTGTTTTTGTTTCAGCAAGTGTCCTCTGACTTAATCTAGTATGATCTTGGGGCAAGCAGGTATCTGACCTCAGCCCTGTCTCCTCAGCTGCCATCAGTCCAAATTCTAACAATTTCTCCTGGTTTAAACGTCCTTGGGTATACAGCAGTTTTGGCACAGTGATAGTCTTTGTTTTTCCTTTTTATTAACTCTCACATTTGTTTGTGAGTTTCTCTTTGAGCTGTACCCAGATGGGGAAGTTTTTGTCCTGATCTGACATCCCAGCAGTAATTTCGCATGTAGCATATCGCTTTTTAACAGTGTTGCCAAGTAATTTAGCAAAATAATGAGAGAACCTTCCATTGTATGTGTAGTCTTTAACAACTTTGTAAAAAAATTAACTCCATACTCTACCAGTTTATTATGCTGAGGGTATGTAGCACTGCAGGTTACATGATGAAATCCCAAATCTTCTGTGAAGGCCTTAAAATCTTTGCTGGCAAACTGAGATCTATTAGTTTTTACTATTTAGAAATCCCAAATCTAACAAAATAGCTCTACGCTTTAAGATCATCTACACTGATGTGGCCTCCTTTAGCTGAGCCACCTCTACATAGCTTGAATATGCATCAATGCCAGTTAAGTATTATCTGTCCTCTAGGATTAAAATATCTACAGTGTCCCAGACTCCAGCTAATGTGCCTATACTTTTTTTTAAGGTAGAGATGATCTGTATATTTGACACGTGACACAAGCATTTACTATGTGAGTGACAACTATGCTTACTCCTGGCCAATATATTGCTTCTCATGCCCTCCTTTTGCATTTTCCATTTCTATATGCCCTCATGAATGAGCCTTCACATTTATTTTGAGTACAAATGGAATCACAAAACCCTTTCCTAGAAGGAGAACACCATCTGGAATTGAGAGAGAATGCCTGCAATATACACAGTGGTTGGCCATGAACAATTTTTTCCCTCTGGAATGTTCAGCATACAGCATGGACTGTAGTGTCTCATCCTGTGCTGTAACACCTTGTAACTTTTCCCAGGTGTGACACAGCACCGGAGTATTTTCTGATGTTGATGTCAATATCCGATTTACTTGCTTGATTCTGATCTCAGTGGATCTCATGTCAGGTGATGAACAAACTGTCAGCTACAGTTAAACAACTTGTTAAATAAATTCAATAGTGTAGTCATATTTTTGAAGCTTCGGTAGCAAGCTTTCAATTCTGGGTGGGGCTTCCCACAGACCCTTCTTTGAGATAGTTAATGGGGATTTGTGATCAGTTTATGACAAATGGTATTTCATAGACATAACTCTGAAAATCTTTGTGCCCTAATGCAAGTCTCAGAGTTTCCTGTATTCTGCTGCATGATAACCTCACATATGGTTTCTTGACTCTTCCCCCTTCCTTAAAACACATGCAACTCACTGATCAGTGTGTTACATGTTCTTCTCTGTGCCTGATCCACTGAGCCTCCAGGTACACAGCCTGGTCCTTAGGCTCAAGCTGTAGAAACTCATGCTTACAACTCTGAAGATCCCTGGCATTGGCCAAGATGGAGCCTATCGTACCTGCCTGCATCTGCAAGTTTGCCAGTTCTGCTGCTTTGCAGAGCTGTATGGCTTTTTCTAAAGTTAGCTTATAATCTCTGATCAAATTTACTCCTGGGGGAATTCTGCAGGAAGCTGCACAGGGGGACGATCATGGGTGGTTTTTTGGGAGGGGGATTTCCTCAAAACAGCGGCGAGGCATTTGGGGCACACGGGGTTACATGCCACTGCCCCCACTCATTTCTATAAGCATAGAGCTGCCCAGTTGAAGGAGGCTGTGTCTGGGCTCCACTGACTCTGCAGCTGAACGTCACCTCCTGGGTCCTACTGCCAGTCGTGCTTCCCTTCAGTGTGCGGGGACCTTCCTGTTTTCTGTGTGCAACAGTGAGTGCCTCTGGTGGGGCTGGGTAAGGTGGGGTGGGGGAAATGAGGGAAGGGGGAGTGAGGGGAAGAGGCAGTGGAGAAGGAAGGGGGATGGAATAGGGCAGGGAGAGGGGAATGTGGGAGTGAGGCATAGGTGCTGGAAATAGGGGTGCTGCTGCACCCCCTGGCTTGAAGTGATTTCCATTATACACAAAGTTTGCACTTTGGTTCAGTGGCTCTCAGCACCCCACTGTACAAATTGTTCCAGCACCCCTGGAGTGAGGAGAGGAGGATAGGACATGGGCATGAGATGGGGAAGAAAAGGGGTTAGGGGAATTGTGGGGGGGGGGAGTGGGAGCCAGGCATGCGGCATCCCCTTTGCAGCAGCTGGGGCTCCCACATTAAGCAGACCCATCAAACCCTCACCCTGACAAGCCCTACCCCCCCACATTTCAATTTCCCCAATGAGCCTCCCACACCCAGACTCCCACCCCACTGAGCCCCAGTCAGCTGCACTTGGACCCCCACCCCATCAAGACCCACTCCCCCAGCACCTAGACCCCCCACTGACCCCTCCACACCCAGCCCCCCTGCAAAGCCCCATCTCCCCACACCCAGACCCCTCCCCGACTGAGCCCCAACCACCTTCACCTGGATCCCCTCCAGAGTCCCAATGCCCCTGCACTCAGAACCCCCTAACAAGCGCCTGTGCATCCAGATCTCCCACTGAGCCGTCTGCACCCAGATTGCCCCACACAGAAACCTCTCTCCCCACAGCTGGATCTCCCACACTAAGCCCTCCACACTTGGATACTGCTGGGATGAGCCTGCCTGGCGCAGGGGGCAGGACCCCAGGGTGTTTCTGGGGCAGGCCCAGCCCTTGCACTGTGTCAGGGTCAGGTGCAGCCTCACTGCTGAGTCCCTGTACTAGGAGAGGTAGGGGCTTCAGGGTGATCTCCCACCTCAGTGCAGCCATTGGCCTGTGCTCCCCACTGCCATACTGGAGCCACATGTATTTATTGACAAATAAAATGTGCAGAATTTTAAAATATCGTGTGCACAATTTTTATTTTTGGTTCAGAATTTTTATTTTTTTGGCACAGAATTCCCTCAGGAGTAGCTCCTGCACCTTCACATTGCTGCAACTTACCACCCACTCTGTCTCAAATTTAAACCTTTTAAGGGGCTAAAATTGCAGGCCTGATCCTAGAGCTTCAAGTCTGTAGTGCACTCTCATATGGAGGAGAAATATTTCATTCTTTCTAGGTACACAATAAACTTCAAACTATACTGCTAAAATCCTATCAAAATCACTCTGTCAGTACTGTCCAGGGGCCAGAGTTGGAAGCTGTTAAGAATATCTAGGACCTCTGCACCAGTAATACCTAATAAGGCAATTTTCCTGACACCACCCATTCTCTCTGCATCCACTGCAATCATACATAATGGGCACAGCTGACTCTTAGTCTGGTCACTAAGCAAACTCAGGTCTACTAGTGGCTTCAAGCCATTCATTTTTACTGGCTGGGTGTGTGAAGTTCTGGCATGTGAAATCACTGTGAAAATTCTTCCTGATGGGTCTCAAATCCATCCACTCCTGGTAGTATGACCTGTTCTTTGTATTTTAATTTATTTTATTTTCATGTTACATAATTCTAACACAACAAAAACCAGAGCCTGGTGCTGGCTGAAGCCTGCAGCTCCCTCATCTAATCCGAGCTGTCCAGCCACACCCCCGTCCTTATACAACAGCTGCACCTTGCAGATATTGTGTCCAATGCATTCTTTCACATATTTTAAGTTCTATCTACTTGTCTAATTTGGCATCAATACCCAAGGCAGTTTACCAGGGTTGAGAACAAATTTTTTGCTTCCTGCACATAGGTGGGAAGACATGGGGGCAACAAGAGAGAACATGGGTGGGGGGAAATCAAATCAGTATCTTAGATGTCTGTATACTAATATGAGAAGTATGGGGAATAAGCAGAAAGAACTAGAAATGCTAGTTAATAAACACAACTATGACATAACTGGCATCACAGAGACTTGGGGAGACAATGTACATGACTGGAATATTGGTATAGAAGGGTACAGCTTTCTCAGGAAGGACAGGCAGGGAAAAAAGGGAGGAGGTGTTGCCTCATATATCAAAAATGTGTACACACTTGGAGTGAGGTTGAGATGGAAATAGTAGGCAGACTTGCTGAAAGTCTCTGGGTATGGATTAAAGGGGTAAAAAAATAGGTTGATGTCATGGTAGGGGTCTACTACAGCTCACCTAATGAGGAAGAAGAAGTGGATTAGGCTTTTTTTTTAAACAACTAACAAAATCATCCAAAGCACAGGATTTGGTGTTGATGGTGGGTTTCAACTACCCAGACATCTGTTGGGAAAATAACACAGCAGGGCACAGATTATCCAACAAGTTCTTGGAATGTATTGGAGACAATTTTTTATTTCAGAACGTGGAGAAAGCTACTAGTGGAGAAGTTGTTCTAGATTTGATTTTGACAAGTAAGGAGGAACTGGTTGAGAATTTGAAAGTGGAAGGCAGCTTGGGTGAAAGTGATCATGAAATGATAGAGTTCATGATTATAAGGAATGGTAGGAGGGAAAACAGCACAATAAAGATAATGGATTTAAAGAAAGCAAACTTTAGCAAACTCAGGGAGTTCATCCCATGGGAAGCCAGTCTAAGGGGAAAAACAGTTCACGAGAATTGGCAGTTTTTCAGAGTTTCATTATTAAGGGCACAAGAGCAAATTATTCCACTGTGAAGGAAAGATAGGAAGTACGGCAAGAGACTACCCTGTCTTAACCAGGAGATCTTCAATTATCTGAAACTCAAAAAAGAGTCCCACAAAAAGTGGAAACTAAGTCAAATTGCAAAGGATGAATATAAACAAATAATACAAGTATTTAGGGAGAAAATTAGAAAGGCCAAGGCACAAAATGAGATTAAACTAGCTAGAGACATAAAGGAGAACAAGAAAGCATTCAACAAATACATTAGGAGCAAGAGGAAGACCAAGAATAGCATAGGCCCATTACTCAGTGAGGGGGGGGGGAAGCAATAACAGAAAATGTTGAAGTGGCAGAAGTGCTAAATGACTTTTTTTGTTTTTCACCAAAAAGGTTAGTAGCAATTGGATATCTAACATAGTAAATGCCAGTGAAAATAAGATAGGATCAGAGGCTAAATTAGGGAAATAACAAGTTTAAAATTACTAAATTAGTTGTCTTTAAGTCATGAGGGCCTGATGAAATACATCATAGGATACTCGAGCTGACAAAGGAGATATCTGAGCCATTAGTGATTATCTTTGAAAACTCATGGAAGATGGGAGAGATTCCAGAAGCCTGGAAGAGGGCAAATATAGAGGCAATCTATAAAAAGGGGAATAAGGACAACCCGGGGAATTACAGACCACTCATCTTAACTTCCGTACCCAGAAAGATAATGCAGCAAATAGTTAAGCAATCAATTTGCAAACATCTAAAAGATAATAAGGTGATAAATAACAGTCAGCTTGGATTCGCCAAGAACAAATCATATCAAACCAACCTAGTAGCTTTCTTTGACAAGGTAACAAGCCTTGTGGATAGGGGGGAAGTGGTAAATGCAGTATATCTTAACTTTAGTAGGGCTTTTGATACTGTCTCGCATGACCATCTCATAAACAAATTAAGGAAATACCGTCTAGATTGAGCTACTATAAGATGGATGTATAATTGGTTGGAAAACTGTTCCCAGAGAGTAGTTATCAGTGGATCACAGTCAAGCTGGAAGGACATATCAAGTGGGGTCCCACAGGGATCAGGTCTGGTTTTGTTCAATATCTTAATCAATGATTTAGATAATGGCATAAAGAATAGACTTATAAAGTTTGGAGACGATACCAAGCTGGGAGGGTTTGCAAGTGCTTTGGAGGATAGGATTAAAATTCAGCATGATCTGGACAAACTGGAGAAATGGTCTGAAGTAAATAGGATGAAATTCAAATGCCAAGTACTCCAATTAGGAAGGAACAATCAGTTGCACACGTACAAAAATGGGAAATGACTGCCTCAGATGGAGTACTGCAGAAGGGAATCTAGGGTCATAGTGGATCACAAGCTAAATTTGAGTCAACAGTGTGACACTGTTGCAAAAAAAGCAAAGATAATTCTGGGATGTATTAGCAGGAGTGTTGTAAGCAAGACATAAGAAGTAAAATTCTTCCGCTCTACTCCACACTGATTTGGCCTCGACTGGAGCATTGTGTACAGTTCTGGATGCCACATTTCAGGAAAGATGTGGACAAATTGGAGAAAGTCCAGAGAAAAGCAACAAAAATTATTAAAGGTCTAGAAAACATGACCTGTGAGGGAAGATTGAAAAAATTGGGTTTGTTAGAAGAGAAGACTGAGGGAGGACATGACAACAGTTTTCAAGTACATAAAAGGTTCTACAGAAGGAGGAGGGAGAAAAATTGTTCTCAGTAACCTCTGCGGCTAGGACAAGAAGCAATGGGTTTAAATTGAAGCAAGGGCAGTTTAGGTTGGACATTTAGGAAAAACTTCCTAATTGTCAGAGTAGTTGAGCACTGGAATAACTTGCCTAAGGAGGTTGTAGAATCTCTGTCACTGGAGATTTTTAAGAGCAGGTTAGACAAACACCTGTCAGGGATAGTCTAGATAATACTTAGTCCTGCCTTGAGTGCAGGGAACTGGACTGGAAGACCTCTCGAGGTCCCTTCCAGTCCTATGATTCTCTGATTTTTAGCTTCAGCCAAAAGCAATACTTACTACGTTTGATCTCATTTCATCAGGAACTAAGTGAATTCTGAAGAGTTGAATTTACCTGAGCACAAACTGTTGTAAGATTTTCTCCAAAAGGCTCGATTTCTGAAGTTTGGTAATAGCCTATCAGCTGTGCAAGGCTTTCATGGGTACAGGTATCCCCTGATACTACATAATGTCCATTCCGTAGGTGATTAATGACGAAATGCCGACATCGATCTTTTCCTCTGCAATTGAAATACATAGTTTAGACTTAAATAGCAAGCACAACACACAGGCTGAGAAAACTTCTGTTTTTGCACTTGTGGTTCAGGTTTGCAAAACCAAAACCTATGGGTGTTTGGAACCAGCTTCCATTTTATTTTAAACACTAAAAGAAGAGATTTTGAATGAAAGGGTCTGATTTGGCCTATTGTTGCATGGACAGCCTTAATTCTGGAATGTCCTAACTTTTGGATGCTTGACTTTTTCAACCTTAATATTCTTTTAGTGTAATTTTTAAATGTAATCTCCTACATTTAAAAAACCTGAAAAAAAATTGAAATTCCATCATGTGGAACCGTATTGACTTCAAATTGGGTCCTCAGCAAGATTGTAACTGGTAGCATTAGTAGGCTGTTATCTTCCATGTGGACCAGCCACTAATAAGGGATGAGAAACATACTCTGGCAGGTTTCAGAGTAACAGCCGTGTTAGTCTGTATCCGCAAAAAGAAGAACAGGAGTACTTGTGGCACCTTAGAGACTAACAAATTTATTAGAGCATAAGCTTTCGTGGACTACAGCCCACTTCTTCGGATGCATATAGAATGGATTTCTATATGCATCCGAAGAAGTGGGCTGTAGTCCACGAAAGCTTTTGCTCTAATAAATTTGTTAGTCTCT